>NW_026863681.1:0-29771 GCF_026571515.1 Ruditapes philippinarum | reverse complement strand
TCCGTATAGTAATTGGCCATTTATATTTTAAGTCTGTCCAGAGCGCCACTGAGTGTTGGGTTTGAATCAGCTTGAACCACTGATAATAAACCGGCACTATTACATTGGTGCCGTGACCAGGATTCCTTCAGGCTCCATAAATTTTTGAAGATATGCAAACGTTTATGATCTGAGCGAATCAAAAATTTCTTCCCTAAAAGATAGTGTTTATAGTGTTGTATGAAATGAACTATAGCAAATAACTCCCTTTTTGTTGTACAATAATTTCTTTGTGCGGGGTTAAGAATTTTACTGCCATAAGCCAACACTTTTTCTTGTCCATTTTGAACTTGAGAAATTATTCCTGATATAGAATCAGCACTTGCGTCAGTATCCAAAATAAATTGACTACCATTTTCCTCAGGAAAAGCCAAAATAGGAGGATTAACAAGACAAGTTTTTAATTTCTCAAATGCCTCATTTTCACTTACATCCCATTTAAATTTAGCATTCTTTCTTGTGAGTCTCGTTAGAGGTAATGAGATTTCGGCAAAGTTTTGAATCATTTTCCTATAGTACCCACAGATACCTAGCCATGACATAACTTCATGTTTATTAGTAGGGGTTGGCCAATTTTGTATACTTTCTATTTTTGATGGGTCACAAGTAATACCACTAGCAGAAACTTTATGCCCTAAAAATATAACTTCCTTTTGAAACAGTTTACATTTAGTTGACTTTAATTTAAGGTTAGCATGTCTTAATCTTGTGAATACCAAGAACAGATTTTCTAATGCTTCATTGAATGTTTTCCCTAAAATACAAACATCATCTAGATACACTAAACATCTCTCAAAACCTAAGCCGCAAAGAACAGCATCCATTAATCTCTGAAATGATGCAGGGGCATTTTTTAAACCGAATGGCATAACTTTAAAAGCAAATTGTCCCTTCCCGGGTATCCGGAAACTTGTTTTATGTGAGTCATACTCATTTAATTTGAGTTGCCAGTAACCGCTGGCTAAATCTAACAAGTGATAATAATGGCTGTTTGATAAATGGTCTAATGTTTCATCAATCCTAGGCAAAGGATAAGCATCAAATATAGTTGCTGAGTTTAAACCCCTAAGATCAACACAAAATCTTATTGTGTTATCTTTTTTCCTAACTAAACATATTCCTGACACCCAAGGGGAACTACACGGTTCTATGACATCTTGTTCTAACATTTTGTCAATCTCAGAATTAACAGCTTCTTGTAAATGTATAGGTATTCTCCTAGCCTTGCATTGCACAGGTTTTGAATCCCCAGTGTTAATAAAATGCTCAGCAATATTTGTTTGGCCTAACTTGCCATCTGGACCCACAAATATGTCCTCAAAATAGGTTAAAAGTGACTTGACCTTTGATTTCTGATCCTTATCTAGGTTATTTCCAACAGACCTAAAAACAGACTCCAAATGTGTAGGTAAAACACAGTCTTTAAAGTTATCTAACTGAGTAATAGAATTTTTATAATCCTGAAAAATTTCGGAAATTTCAGTTAATGAGCCTAAGACACTGTTTGGTTTCAAATTCACAGGCTGATCATTTATATTCATAACTGATATAATTGTCTTATTTTCTTCAGTATCAATCAAAGATCGAGCCACTAAAATACCCTTATCTATGAATTTGTGAGTAGGGTCTAGTATATTATATCTGTTTAAGCAATTACCATTTATGGTTGCATTAATAGTCATTTCTACTCTAGCAGGGATTGTAATTGTCTCTGATACTTGTAATTTGGCACAACATATTGTGTGATAACGATGTATTTTTACTTTGCCCAGCTTAGTTTTCAAAATGCGTTTGGCAATTTTCAAAGAAACATCAAATTTCTCAAAAAAATCCATACCCAAAATACCAATTTTCTCTTCAATGTCAGCGACAATGAATTCAAAAGAAAAAGATATATGCTCTATTTCAAAGTTTAATACACATTTCCCAGCTATCTGTAATTTTGACCCATCAGCAGTTGATAATGGTATATTTGTAAAGTCTAATTTGGGTTTATTCTGAAGCCTTTTATAGCATGAACTTGACAAAATAGAAACTGGGCTTCCAGTATCAATTAACATCCCTCCCTTAAGAGAACTTAAATCTACTTTTACATAATAACAAGAAGTTTTGTCAACATTTTTAAAGTTCTGAAACTAATTCACTTTTCCCAGAGTTATGTTTGATTAAGTTTTGGTCTGAAGAGACAGATTTTTGACAACTTTCAGTTTTGATAACTAAAGGTCTACTTTCACTTTCGTTTTGAGAACGATATACTTTATGACCCATAACTTCCGGTTTGGGTTGTACTACTTCTTGACCCTCAATTTTACTATGAGTTTCAAAAGAAATAAGTTTTTGATCATTTTTTACTTCTTTTGGAGGGGGTGTAACTATTATTTCTGGAATACACTGATAATTCAATAATAATTCAAATTTGAACTATACGTCATTTCAGGCAAAGAAAATTTGGTAAGATTGTTATCTCCCTTAGATTAAGACGAAGTACAAACAAGTGTACGAGGTTCACTAATATGTACATTTTGTAATTCTATAGGCCTAACCAATTGAGAACTGACTGACGTTTTGGCCTCAACCTCAGTCTGACCTAGTTTACCTGATTCAAAGCATTTCTTTTAGCATAACAACGGCTCTCAATGTGACCTTTTTTATGACAGTAGGTACACTGTATGTCTTTAAAGTTAGGTTTCTCATAAAAAGAATTTCCCTGTGTCGTATTTTGATGATTTCTAGACTGGGAGTTATAATTGGTGTTTGTAGTAGAACCATATTTATGATTTACACCTTGGTTGTGGGGGTACGCGTTACTATAGTTACGCATAGGGCTGTTACTGCGTCTCATTGAAGGCCTATCAATACCAGTGTTTTGATAAAATCTTGAGGAATTATATTTTATATTATATTATATTATTTGCTCAAACTTTTGATCAAAAAGAGAAGACATCATTTGCTTTTATTCGTCTAAACTACAATCAGTCTTTAAATTTGTAGGTCTAAGGGACGCAACTGATGATGACGAAATAGCATTAAATGGACGAGTTAACTCCCTTTCATCATCTAATAGTTTTGCCATTTTATCTACCGAACCCTGTAATGACATAAATTCTACGGCAGCACTAATTGCGTGATCCAAAGTAATAGGATGCGTAAATTGTACGTGCTTTCTTAATTCAAAAGTACCTAATCCATGAATATATTGGTCAATAATACATGTTTCTAAAGCATCACTACAGTCGTTTAGGGTGTTCCGGATCTTAGTTAGTTCCGGACCACTGTCTGTAAACTAATAAAATTGTGAAACATGTGGTAAATATTTTTTGAAATGGTTGTTTGATTTTGAAAGAATGGTCTTTTCTGGAGAAATTGTCGGTTATTTATTTACCAAAAGCGATTTTCATGACATGATTTTTTTACGATGACAAGTGACCTTCACATTTACTCCAGAAAAAGTACGGGGGAAAATGGCGATTCTGTGAACAGGGCCTCGTGAATCGGCAAATATTGAACCAATACATCATGTTTATATACCAAAATGTTCACAAACATGTCCTCTGTCAAACAAAATAAGCGAAAATACCATCACCTGTTCTTGACAATAGTCACATGCCATGAAATGAAAGCAGTCGTTCGGCTAGTTTCGGATCACGTGACCTTCCATACTGGGGGTGTTCTCAAAAGCACTTTGGACTGTCAAAACAGCTGATTTCAAGTCACAATTGATGTTTAATACTGTTGTAAATTAAAATGTGTTACTGTTTTGATAATTGGGATATTTTTCCTGAATTATAGCTGATTTATTGAGGATTTATTTGTTTGAAATGTGATTTTTTTGTTAGAATGTTATCTGAATGTATTCAAATTACAACTTTATTTAACAGACTGACAGAGTTATTCATGCAAAATATATTTATGTGTTTCATTTTTTATTTCCTTTTGTATGGTGAAATTAAAAACAATTTCAAATAACATCAGTTGCACTTAAATATGTAATTTATTTTCAGAAATTGGGAAACCAAAACATCAGAGTCCAGCTGTCAAAAAAGCAAACGCAGTTAAAAAAAAGTACAACAGGGGCTCACCTGGGAAATCACTCCGGTGCAAGAGAGCAATTCTGGCCATAGAAAAGAAAGAGGTAACTGTCAGGAAAGCATTAGAACTGTATGGCTTATCTTATGGTTATTTACATAGGCGTCTTTCTGGAGAGGTTGAATTAGATAGTCGAAAGGCAGCAGTTCTAGTAATTTGAGGTCAGCTGGGAAAAGAACAACTAGAAAGAATGTTAAACAATCAAAAGCAAAAGAGTCTTCAAGTCAAGAAGAGGATAATGTGACATGTATGCGTTGTCATATACGTTTTCTTGAGGAGCGCCAACTAGGGGTGGAACATCTATGGGTACAATGTGACCTCTGTGATCAGTGGTTGCACACAGAATGTAGTGAAGACCCTGTAGTTAGGGACGATGACTTCTACTGCTATAAATGTGAGTTCTAATCACATATTTAGCATTGCACAAAACTACACCTTACTGTTATATAAACGTTCATGTATTATGTTAACCCATCCCCATATAATATGTTTTAATAACCAACATCAAAGGCCACACTGCACTGTTTGCACTGTATTATTGAGTCATGGTTATATTATTATGTATGACTGCTGAAACACTGTTGAAAACGGCATACAAATGAAACCAACCTTATTATTTTAGGTAGAAAACAGCTTTCCTAGCAATTCCATTATTCTGTATACTGTATTGTCTATTTTCAGGCAAAAACCAATGAACCAGTTCAAGGCCCTTCAGAAGCAAGTGATCCTGCTTTGTTAAAAACTATTGTGCTGGAAAATAGTGTTGTTAAGGGATACCACGCATACCAAATCAAACCACCAATTACAGATCCACCAACTAAACTTAGGGTGGACAGAGAGTACACTAACATTGTTGATCGAGATGCCTGTCTAGTATGGTTGCCAGAACTTGAGGAGTTCGATGAAAAACTGCATGACGTGATTACAGACCATCAGAGGCACTTAAAATTATCAGATATTGCTGGTTTGCCTGTTGGACATGCACCCAGAGTGTTAGCAGGGTTTTTCAGGACTGTGCTAGACGAAGATGGCAGTGTGTATGCTGTTGCTACTGGTGAACCCTGTCAGAGCTTTCCTCCCTGGCCAGCACCTGGGGACAAAGGTGGTGGAGCAATCCCTTGCTCCTATTATATTACAAGTACACCAAGCAAATTCGAATATAACCTTCCCTTGTTGAGCTCTACTTTGGAAAAAATGGCAGAAGGTTCAGTTATGAAAGTGTCATGTATGTAGTTATTTGTACATGTAGATATATCAGTTTTGAGCACACTCTGTGACATTGATCTGAACATTATAATTATATAATGTGTACTTTTCTAGTCCTTTTGTATGTTGTCTATTTGATTATTCTTTGATTAACTGTGATTACCCTGTTAAACCAATTATTTAAGATTATGATCTCAATCAGTGTTTACATGCTTTATAATCTAGTCATTTTGTATGTTGTCTATTTGATTATTCTTTGATTAACTGTGATTACCCTGTTAAACCAATTATTTAAGATTATGATCTCAATCAGTGTTTACATGCTTTATAATCTTGTTAGCTACTGTGTCAATTGTTACCATCTTGTTTAATAAATAATTCTGAATAATAATAGTTTAATCATTATATTCTCTTAAATTGACCCATGTGTAAAATGGCCTTTTTGTCTGTTCTTCTGATAATTAATGCCAATGGCTCTTACAAACAAAGAATATTTCTGAAACACATCACAATTACTGATTAGTAACCCATTGGGAAGGTTTTTGAAAATGTTTTGAGAAGATCCCAAATATGGTCCGAAACTGCCTAAACTGAACCGGAAATAACCGAAAAGGTCATGCTGCTCGAAGGTACAATCAAGAATGAAAGCTAACAGCTTTTTGCAAAAACTTATGTTGGTAAAAGAGAGGAAGAATTTATCTTTCTCTTGAAACAAATAAAATTCCAACAATGCTACTTTCAGATAAGTGACAAATATAATTGTTGTTAGCGATCAAGAACCCCCTAAACGACTGTATGCATTAAAGGAAATGCTTTTTGAGCTAAGCTGCGTAGTGCATAACCATAGTCCGAAACGGATTCACCTTTGCTTCTTTTCCGATTACGGAATTCACAGCGAAAGGCAACTTCACGTTCATGTGGACTAAATCTTTGCGTTAGCACACGTTTAATTTCCAAATAACTTGCAAGTTGAGAAGGGTGTAATGTAGACAGTAATCGCTGTGCTTCCCCCCGCAAATTAATTGTTAACATGCATGCTTTTTGTTGATCATCCCAACTATTCCAGTTGGCTACTTGCTCAAAATGAATAATATAATCGGACCATTCACTAGTAGTACCATCGAAATGATCGGGACTTATATTCATAACCGAAGATGGCCTAAATTCACATATTTTTAATTTTACTTTATGTTTATTATCAATACACTATTTTATACACCACCAACCTATAACCGGTTTAAACGCATATACACACTTCGCGCTATACACCTGTCAATATTTACTCGATTAACCGTTACATGAAAAATTACCACACGACTTATCGTGCGTAAAGTAAAATTTAGCAGACGATATACTAAATTAACACACTAGAAAAAGGAGTATTTTATAGATATGAATCCGAATCAGTACTGTATTTTTATGCCCCCACTTCGAAGAAGAGGGGGTATATTGCTTTGCACTTGTCGGTCCGTAGACCAAATGGTTTCCGAGTGATAACTAAAGAACCCTTAGGCCTAGGAACTTCAAACTTGGTATGGTGATTGGTCATGACCAGTAGATGACCCCTATTGATTTTGGGGTCAAGGGGTCAAAGGTCAAGGTCACATTGACCTTGTAAGCAAAAACGGTTTCCGATCAATAACTAAAGAACCTTAAGGCCTAGGAACTTCAAACTTGGTATGTTGATTGGTCATGATCAGTAGATGACCCCTATTGATTTTGGGGTCAAGGGGTCAAAGGTCAAGGTCACATTGACCTCTTAGGTAAAAACGGTTTCCGATCAATAATTAAAGAACCCTTAGGCCTAGGAACTTCAAACTTGGTATGGTGATTGGTTATGACCAGCCGATGACCCCTATTGATTTTAGGGTTAAGGGGTCAAAGGTCAAGGTCACATTGACCTTGTAGGTAAAAACGTTTTTCGATCAATAACTAAAGAACCCCTAGGCCTAGGGACTTCAAACTTGATATGGTGATTGGTCATGATCAGTAGATGTCCCCTCTTGATTTTGGGGTCAAGGGGTCAACGGTCAAGGTCACATTGACCTCTTAGGTAAAAACGGTTTCCGATCAATAACTAAAGAACCCTAAGGCTTAGGACCTTCAAACTTGGTATGGTGATTGGTTATGACCAGTAGATGACCCCTATTGATTTTAGGGTTAAGGGGTCAAAGGCCAAGGTCACATTTACCTTGTAGGTAAAAACGGTTTCCGATCAAAAACTTAAGAACCCCTAGGCCTATGAACTTCAAACTTGGTATGGTGATTGGTCATGACCAGCAGATGACCCCTATTGATTTTGGGGTCAAGGGGTCAAAGATCAAGGTCACATTGACCTTGTAGGTAAAAACGGTTTTCGATCAATTAACTAAAAACGCTTAGGCCTAGGAACTTCAAACTTTGTATGATGATTGGTCGTGACCAGCAGATGACCCCTATTGAGTTTTGGGTCAAGGGGTCAAAGGTCAAGGTCACATTGACCTTGTAAGTAAAAACGGTTTCTGATCAATAACTAAAGAACGCTTAGGCCTAGGCACTTCAAACTTGGTATGGTGATTGGTCATGACCAGCAGATGACCCCTATTGATTTTGGGTCAAGGGGTCAAAGGTCACATTGACCTTGTAGGTAAAAACGGTTTCCGATTAATAACTAAAGAACGCTTAGGCCTAGAAACTTCAAACTTTGTATGATGATTGGTCATTGCCAGCAGATGACCCCTATTGATTTTGGGGTCAAGGGGTCCAAGGTCAAGGTCACATTGACCTTGTACTTAATGACGGTTTCTGACCAATAACTCAACAACTCAAGTTGCCTTGGTTGATATTTTTATATTAAACTAAAATGCTTTTGGTATACACATTTGAAGGTCTTATGTAATATAACAACTTGGCTGTCATGATTCATAAAATTTATGCATATATTATTTGGTAAGATTTGTAATAACTTAAATTGCTGCACACAACCTATGGGGTCACAATAATTATTACCGTGTGACTAGTCATGACCAGTAGATACTAGATAACCCTTATTAATTGTTTGTTCACTGGGTCAGAAGTCATGCATAATAACCTGATCACATGACTAATTGGCTGCCGATAGGGGGCATACATGTTTTACAAACATATCTTGTTAAAATAGAACCAAACTTTACATAGCTCTACGTAAATTTCCTATGCCGATAAAAAATCAAAGCACTGAAAGTACTGAAGTATACATTGCTTGATAATATAATCCATTTTTGTCATAAAAGCCATGTTGATTTTAACCTACTGACCTCGAAAACAATAGGGATCATCTTCTGACCAAGATCAATGTTCCTAACAAGTGATTCACATGCACCAAGGCTTTTTTCTTCAAAAGTTATTTATGAGTCAAGGAAGATGTAATGTTCCATCTGTGTATTGCTAGGGCAAGCTGATAGATGAGCAATAAAGAAATCATTTTTTGAAACACCCGTTAAATGGACTGCAGTATAGAATATTGAAACAGTCATATTGAGTTTCCAGTGATGCTATCTGATAAAATACATGATCTGGCTTGAACTCTATACAAAGTCAATTAATTGAATCATCCTACAAGACTTAATTACCAAATTATAGTACATCTATGTACTGTACTTTGATGCATTGATAAATATATTCCGGTGTGTTGTATTAATCTCTACACGTTAATTTTCAAATGCATTACTTTATCGTTAAATGAAATCTATAATCACAACAATTCAAATGTACTGTAATATTTTCATTATTCAATAATTGTTACATATAGTCTTCATGAACAACCTTTTTAAGAAATCCATTTATATTGGACAGCAAGTTAACAAAGGTTTTTCCATAATCAGGTTGTGTTACCAACTTCTTAACTTTAGATGAACCATTGAGCTAAAACATTTTTTTTCTATTTTTTGGCTACTGTGACATACTTCTGATTTTCAACCAAGGTCATCCATGTTCAAACTCGAGCAAAATCTGTCACACACATTCTTACGATGTTGTGTGACAATTGGGACAAAAGTGTGACCAGTAGAGTGTTAACAAACTAAATGACCAGCAGATTGTTAACAACTGTAATGTCAGCGTCGGATACACATGGTTGATTAACATTTAACATGACATAACTAATAAATGTAAATGGTTCGGCCGTGGGTATCCGACGATGCTAAATGTGGACAGACCAGAGTTGACATAAGATGGATGGCTGACATTCAACAATCTAAAACCTCACCTAGCCTGGGATTCAGGCGTTGATAGTTTTTGCTTATTCATTACATTTTTTTTGTTCATAACATATGCGCTTAATATTCCGTATTCGTTCGTCGTTTTGCGATTTTGCCAAACAGAAACATAACAAAAAATCGACAGACTGGAACCCAGGCTAACCTCACCCTGAGCCAACCTATAAGTTTCACCACTGACTTTTTCATACTGTACTTATTACAAAAAATAACTGACATTTTACAAAGGTAATAAATTCTATGTCATAGTTATTCATTTAAACGGTTGAAAAATGTATTTAGCAGCATTTTTTTAAAAATATATCTAGTATTTTATTGCAAGTAAAATGTGTTGTTTGTTTATTTATTTTTTCTATGTTTTTGACGCTAGGCAGTATCATAGCCGATAAACAATTTCATACAATGTTTATTACAAAAATATTACTGATATTTTACATTGCTTACACATATAATGTTATAATCATTCATTTAGACGGTTGAACATTTTATTTAATAGTTCTTATTTTTGAAATGTCCATTTCATCGCAAGTAAAATGTGTTGTTGTTGTTTTTTTATTTTGGGCTTTTCCATTTTTTTGACGCTAGACCGTTACGTAGCCGAAAAACACTTTCATGCTGTATTTATAAAAATAACATCACTGACATTTTACATTGGTAACAAAAGAAAGTAATAGTTATTCATTTAAAAGGTTGAAAAAAATAGCGGCTCTTGTTTTAACTACGACTATTTTAATGCCCGTAAAAATGTGTTTTCCGGCTTTTCAATGTTTTTTTGACGCCAGACTGTTACTTTGCCGAAAAACACTTTCATATCGCATTTAATACAGAATAGAATCATTCTCTAATTTACACTGGTTGCAAAAAGAAAGTAAATTTTAATCATTTAAAGGATAGAAAAAGTAGATATACTTATTTTGTTGGAATTATACCAATTGTATATATCATCGATTTAAAACTGATATTATTGAACCCATTCATCAAATAACCGACAAAAACCAATTTCATCAAATAACCATCAAAAATTGTTTATATTGCTGAATTAATATTTCTTTGTATTTTAAGTGTATTTCGTTTTTTTTTTGGTGTTTTTCGGCAATTAATGTAAGCAGATTAAAATAACATAATGTATTTATTTCTAAATGCTTACACTGATTTACAGTTTCAAATGATTATTTCTTCTCGTCGAATCTTGCCACATATGCCTATATTTAGCTCCATACTCTGGCTTAATCGTCAATATCCCAAGTTCGACGAATTGTAATGGGTCGAACGGTCGAGCGGCCGAATCTTTATTTTTACCCGTACTGAATCAGGCAATCTTCGCTGAATTTCGAAACATATTTCTTTTCAAAAATCTAAGGCATACAAAAGTGAAAGGAAAATCATGTGTAAAAAAGATATTCAAACGAATAGCTTACGAAATTTCTATTTTTCGAAGTCACGATAATTGCCAGTTTTTTTAAAAAAACAAAAAACATTTTCCGGTATACGCTGGTAAATTTTGTGACGGAGCTCCATACTCATTTTGTAAAATATTTTAGGGCAATTTTATTGCATAAATGTAAATCAGGAATTTTATTTGATTTAATATCTATCTGAGATGTTTCGTCCCATTTATATAATACACCGATATACACTTTCAGAACTAGCAGACGACAGGCTATTCTTATCATTGCGTATCTCACTGTATAAATCGCATGTAAAATGGTCTGACATATGGTAGGTTTAACAGTTAATTTAAATACTTTGGAGTCAAAAGATGTATTGAAGTTTATACTGTGATGAAGCTAAGATCCAAAGCTTTCTATTGGTGTAATACATTTTAAAATCGGACATTTAATCACAACAAACTAGCGGTTTAAAAAAAGCTTATTTTGTATTGTTTTAGCATAAGCGGTATCGATTTTACTCTGACGACTTTACTATATTTACGATGTATTCATTCATGCTAGCAAGCGCATGCGTATATGCGAAATTTAACGCGTAGGTATAAACTACGATTTTATCAATGAACTGTTATTTTTTGTTTTCTTTAAAGGAATGTAGAGTCTATTACTTCATGAAAATGAACGATTTGGAACTTTCAAAGAATTTAAACAACTTTGCAAACACTATTTTAATGATGTGTAGTCGGAATACTGCAGAATGAAGAACTAGTTTCTGTTGTTCGGTAAAACATAAACCTGTATCTACTTCTGAGATATAGCTTATAACTCTGTATACATTGCAAGCAATGTATACAAAAACCAGCAAAACTACAAATTTAATATACGTACAGAAAATACTAGACGTACGCCAAAACGAATCTCAATATAAAATCTCTACGTTATACAAAAATCAAAATTTCAGCTGTTACAGCAAAAATTAATAGTTGATTAAAGTCCAGTGGTCACGGCACCAATGTAATAGTGGTGCGTTTTAAACAATTAAAAATCCAGTGGTCACGGCACCAATGTAATAGTGGTGCGTTTTAAACAATTAAAAATCCAGTGGTCACGGCACCAATGTAATAGTATTAGTATTGCGCGAGGTGTGTATATGCGTTTAAACCGGTTATAGGTTGGTGGTGTATAAAATAATGTATTGATTATAAACATAAAATAAAATTAAAAATATAAAGTAAAGTAAATGTGAATTTAGGTGGACGCTCCTGTAAATAGGATATTAGTTAAATCAAAATAGAAACATTTAAGGGTTTACTATAAAAGTTAAAAAACAAAAGTAAATTTAATTCTATAGGAATAATTATGAAATATAAACATATAGTTATACTAAGTTGTCAAAACTTTATCCAAAACCACTTGTAAAAATATTGTGTTAAAAAAAGGCTCTAAGTAAGAGTACGAGTATCATAAAGGTCTGTTTGTTGTTAAAGTTTAACTATTTAAATTGTATGAACAATAATATAACAATTTTTGAATTAATGTGATTCAACTTGAAATTGTTTAAAGTTGAAGTACAACTAAGATATAAAATCATATTTTTTTACTTATAAGTGTTATCATTTAAGTATGGCTGAGGGGAATTTACCGATATGTAATTCTGAAAGTAGATATGGTCAGTACCGTGTAATAGATACTACGGGGTTCGATGCACAGAATACGTCACGCACGAGAACTTTAACTTTAAACACACCTACATGTACTCCCGATGTAAGGTCTTTTCATGAAACGGAAGGACAAGTTAACACGCATTCTTCACCTAGGTATAGGGAAATTTTCCATAATACTTCTTATGGGTCTGATTCATTTCTTTGTTCCCCTACTTTTAGAGTTTAGTACTCCGAAAGTAAGATTTAGTTCACACTCCCCTACTGTTCGGGATGATACAAATGAAGGATTATTACGTATTGGTGATAGTCATAGCTTACCCTTGTATACAGGAAGTGCTCGAGATGACTTAGATACGTCTATCCCGGGGGTTAAAGGGACTGATTTTGATAAAAAGCCAGTGCTTTCCCCTTTAAAAACTGATTATACTGTTCCTAATGTGACAGTAAGACGTTATAGCTATATGAAGAGTTCACCCTCTTTAGTGACAAAGCGTAACATTAGTAGCGTTACGTCACCGGTTATGGTTAATACATGCCAGACACCAGTGCTTCATACTTTATCAAACCATTATTTGCAAAGTGTAGGTTTTCCGAATAATTTATCTCGAGGAAACGCATCTATGCCTAGAACTTATAGTGCTCCAATGAACACTATGTACTCGGGTATTACAAATACTCGGCCAACTTCGGACATGAATATAAGTCCCGATCATTTCGATGGTACTACTAGTGAATGGTCCGATTATATTAATCATTTTGAGCAAGTAGCCAACTGGAATAGTTGGGATGATCAACAAAAAGCATGCATGTTAACAATTAATTTGCAGGGTAAGCACAGCGATTACTGTCTACATTACACCCTTCTCAACTTGCAAGTTATTCGGAAATTAAACGTGTGCTAACGCAAAGATTTAGTCCACATGAACGTGAAGTTGCCTTTCGCTGTGAATTCCGTAATCGGAAAAGAAGCAAGGGTGCATCCGTTTCGGACTATGGTTATGCACTACGCAGATTAGCTCAAAAAGCATTTCCTTTAATGCACAGTGATGCTTTAGAAACATGTACATGTATTATTACCAATATATTCATGGATTAGGTACTTTTGAATTAAGAAAGCACGTACAATTTACGCATCCTATAACTTTGGATCACGCAATTTGTGCTGCCGTAGAATTTATGTCATTACAGGGTTCGTAAGATAAAATGACAAAACCATTAGATGAGGAAAGGGAGTTAACTCGTCCATTGAATGCTATTTCGTCAACATCAGTTGCGTCCCTTAGATCTACAAATTTAAAGACCGATTGTAGTTTAGACGAATAAAAGCAAATGATGTCTTCTCTATTTGATCAAAAGTTTGAGCAAAAATTTCAAGAAATGACTGATTCTTACAACAAGAAAACATATGGAACTCAGTTTAGGCCAAATAATTCCTCAAGATTTTATCAAAACACTGGTATTGATAGGCCTTCAATGAGACGCAGTAATAGCCCTATGCGTAACTATAGTAACGCGTACCCCCACAACCAAGGTGTAAATCATAAATATGGTTCTACTGCAAACACCAATTATAACTCCCAGTCTAGAAATCATCAAAATATGACACAGGGAAATTCTTTTTATGAGAAACCTAACTTTAAAGACATACAGTGTACTTACTGTCATAAAAAAGGTCACATTGAGAGCCGTTGTTATGCTAAAAGAAACGCTTTGAATCAGGTAAACTAGGTCAGATTGAGGTTGAGGCCAAAACGTCAGTCCGTTCTCAATTGGTTAGGCCTATAGAATTACAAAATGTACATATTAGTGAACCTCGTACACTTGTTCGTACTTCGTCTCAATCTAAGGGAGATATCAATCTTACCAAAGTTTCTTTGCCTGAAATGACATATAGTTCAAATTTGAATTATAAAAACAAATCTAATAAACAGTGTATTCCAGAAATTATAGTTACACCCTCTCCAAATGATGTTAAAAATGACCAAAAGCTTATTTCTTTAGAAATTCCTAGTCAAATTGAGGGTCAAGAAGTAGTACAACCCAAACCGGAAGTTATGGGTCATAAAGTATATCGTTCTCAAAACGAAAGTGAAAATAGACCTTTATCTATTAAAACTGAATATTGTCAAACGCCAGTCTCTTCAGAGCAAAACATAATCAGACAAAACTCTGAGAAAAGTGAATTAACTTCAGAAATTAAACATGTTGACAAAACTTCTTGTTATTATGTTAAAGCAGATTTAGGCTCACTTAAAGTGGAATGTTAATTGATACTGGAAGTCCTGTTTCTATATTGTCAAGTTTCATGTTATAAAAAGGCTTCAAAATAAACCCAATTTAGTCTTTACTAATATGCATTTGTCTACTGCTAATGGAGCAAAATTACAAACTGCCGGTAAATGTGTATTAAACTTTGAAATAGAGCATATTTCTTTCTCTTTTCGTATTTGTTGTAGCTGACATAGAAGAGAAAATTGGCATATTAGGCATTGATTTCTTTGAGAATTATAATGCAAGTCTTCAGATACACAAACGTATGCTAAAAACAAGATTAGGAAAAGTAAAAATACATAACTTCAACACTAGAATATGTACAATGGTACAGTTCACCGGCTAACTTCCTAGGAAAGAAGCATACTTAAACAACTTAAATCATAGTAACATGAGTGTGTTAAGTCCAATGCACAAGTACTGGTTTGTTGATAAAGAAGATAATGGTACAAACATGCTACAATATGCATTTGTGACAAATGAACGAAATCCTTGGGATTATTTAGATTTAAACCCTACTTTAAGCCATCAGTCTTATTCAATCTTTGAGAGAACCAAGTTGCAATTGCAAATACAAGACAAAGATAAATATGCAAGAACTGATGACATGGCTAGAGTAAATATCACTTTTAACAGGATAATCTATATCCCAGATTTAGACTTATGTACAGAATGGATTGTAAGGAAAAATACAAGGTTTAAGTTATGTAGTCTTTTAGAGCTTGTATCAAGTTTTGCTAGATAAAGATAATTAGTACTTTCTCCTTTGTAGGTAATAGCAGATGAATATGATATACATCATTTTACTTTAATTAATGAAATGCACAGTTGTATGCATTGCATAATGTGTTGATACACATAAACATAATTTGATTTTGTTAAAAGTTTTATAAATCATTGTGTTTGTAAAATCTTATTGAAAGTGAATAGAATACAAATACTTTTATTTATTCTGTTTAAGTACACTTTCAACATAATACATCTGAAGGATTGTCATTGATTATTATACAATTTGTTTTTTGTTTTGTTTTTAAAACAAATGTTAATTTTTGTTTAATTTTTCAGACTTCATGCAAATGTAAATTAGGTTGATTATCCAACACAAACACTGTGTACATGTATGCTTGCATTTGTGGAACATCATGGACATCCATACTCCGTCAGCTACGATGTAATACCTGTTCGATTCCTGAATGGTCTACGGAAAGACATTCAATTAACTAGCAGGATCTACAGTGTATATATAATAAAAACATTGAAATAGTGTAATGTTTTGTTTGACGGACTAATTATGTTTATTATATTTGATGTTTCATTTGAGCATATGTTGACATTGTGTTTTGACAATGTATATTTATGATAGACGTACTTTAGTAGTTTAACATATTTCCAAATTAATTTTTATGCCACCACAATGTGGGTGCATATAGCGTTGCACTTGTCCGTCCGTCCGTCCATCCGTCCGTCAGTCCGTCCGTACGTCCCGAAATCTTGTGAACGCAACTCCTCTTAAAACGGATGGCAAATTTTGCTTAAACTTACAGGGATAAACAACCTTAATGTGTAGATGATAGTAAAGGAAGGAATTTTTGCTCCGACAAAATTTAACAGAATTATGGCCCTTTGCTGATTTTTTTACTAGATACTATATAGAAATTTTGTGAACGAAACTCCTCTTAAACCGGATGGCAGATTTTGCTTAAACTTACAGGGATGAACAACCTTAATGTGTAGATAGCAGTAAAGGAAGGAATTTTTGCTGCGACCAAATTTTACAGAATTATGGCCCTTTGTTAATTTTTTCACTATATACTATGTAGAAATTTTGTGAATGCAACTCCTCTTAAACCGGATGGCAGATTTTGCTTAAACTTACAGGGATGAACAACCTTAATGTGTAGATGGCAGTAAAGGAAGGAATTTTTGCTGCAACCAAATTTAACAGAATTATGGCCCTTTGTTGATTTTTTCATTATATACTATGTAGAAATTTTGTGAACGCAACTCCTCTTAAACCGAAACTTCCAGGGATGAACAATCTTAATGTGTAGATGGTATTAAAGGAAGGAATTTTTGCTGCGACCAAATTTAACAGAATTATGGCCCTTTGTTGATTTTTAGTTTTCAACTTGTGGCACATGTAGTCCAAAAAATATTTGACCTAGAGTCATAAGATTGACAGAACAGTGGCGTGTGGGGGCATCCGTGTCCTATGGACACATTTCTAGTTTGTTTAAAAATTTTATAGTTTCTAAAGTAAGTGGGATTCTCGCTTTTATGAAAAAAGAATTACTCTTCAAATAGTACAGGATTTCTTGTTTTTTAAGGAAGGAAGAATGTAATAGGGCTGCATTTTAGTAAACGTTCTCAGTTTTTATTGCCCTTTTCGCTTATTTTCCGTACCTTATTTGTTAGAGTTAATTTGATTGGTGCTTTCGGTTTAATTCTATATTTTTCATTGGTCGACTTAATTGAAATCATTTGATTAGTTTAGAACTTGTAATGAGTAATTTTGACCAATCAATCTTATAGTTAAGCATTGTCATGACTACCAAAAGTGTATAAATACCGGGTGAATTTCTATATTTCTTGTCGACAGGTCAGTTCACTTCAAAGCTTTAGAGCTTTGGCACTCTTTCAAAACTTAATAGTAAATCTATATGATTTGACAATTTAGGCTATACTTATTAATAGATACTTAGAAATTCTTTTTAAATAAATAACTCGTTGTTGGTAGATTCTGGTTAAATATATAATCTTATTCATACTATTGATAAATAGATTATGTGATTATCGTTTTAAAAATAAATCTATGATTGTCGTTTGAATAAATCTCGTAGTGTTAGATTTATAAAGTCTTGTGTTATACTTTCTTAATAAGAGTAAATTGAAGGAAGCGTCCTACACCACCATCCTAGCCACTGGTTGGCAATTAAGAGTTCAGAGAACCTGGGTAAAGTGTCGTTTAAAGATATATTTGTGATCACAATCAGTAATTAGGCCATTTATATTTTAAGTCTGTCCAGAGCACCACCGAGTGTCAGGCTCGAATCAGTTCGAACCACTGATAATAAACCGGCACTATTACACAATTATTGGTCAGTAAATTATAATAGTAAATACTTTCAACAAATAAAGAAAACGTCATGCCGTGTTAGTTCATGATGACATGACAACAACTGAATGGAAGCTTGAATTGACCCCCTAGATGCCATGTGCGTGATTACTTGTATGTCGTAATGTCGACATATATTTACGCGACATGACGTCATCTATCATTGTTTGGTGGGATAAGAAAGACGTATTGACAACATTTGTTTCAAGGCATGTCGACATATATTTTGTCAGTGAATTTCGAAAAGCTATGTCAACCTTTTTCATCTCGACAAGCTTAGTTATATCTCTGCTTTTTGGAAAATATCATCACGTTTTAACAATCATTGGCACTGTCAGACAGACCTAATTAATATTCGGAAACTTAACCCCTCCCACCAAACCAAAAACTTAATACATTGAAAGATTCATCCTTGAAAGAACATTTCGGTAAACACTTTGAAAGATCAAATGTGTTTTTAATACAAAATTTGTCCGTATATGCAGTGCATTTTGTATATTCGTTTTATCTACCAGATAAATAATTTAGTCAGTGCTTGGTTAGCAACGGTTTATATACGTGTCACAGGGTGAAAAAAAATTTAAAAAGTGTTTTGAAAGGAGTTCAAATATAATTAGAATAATACAAAAAAAAAACACACACACAAAGAAAACAAACAAACAAATCAGATGAATATTTTTAAAAATGATTAAATTTATTAGAAATATTGTTGCCCAGGGGAAAGTTTTACTAATGCCAATGGTAAATGCACTTCAAGTTGTATAAAAATATTTATAAATATTCAAATGTCCTGACAAAGATGTTTATACAAGACTACTTATATAATACGTCTTTATAATGGTGTCTTCAGCATGATACAAATACAGCAAACCTGTAAGTTACTTAACATATATACATCAACACAGTGATTATGTGTCCAGAGGAACCCATCTGTACATAACTTGCATATATGACGTTTACAACCGTGAATAGGCACATTTACATATATGTTATACTGCTTGTCACTTCGTCAATAGTTAATTATGGCATACAGATTGACAGAATAGGTTACAGGAAAACATTGAAAGGTGTTCAGACGTCCGTGTTATTGTGTCCCTTTGCCTTTTACCGCCATAAACATTGTTAATATACCTAGCCGATATACTGTCATTGGCAAAGTTATCATAATTAACAAACCAGTAGATTTGGCTGTTAAATGAAATGTCCTTTCAATGGTATCCGGATATCTTTTCAATAGTAAATGATTATCAATACGTTTTTAAATCCACTGACTAAAGAACTTTCTAGTTTTACTGCCTCCCAGACAGATACAAGCCTATAAAATGCATTCGAATGTAAGTATATGCATAAACTGACCGTAGTGAGAGATGTTGTCTTATTTGTAATTCACGAATTTCATTTTGTTTGTATTTGTAATGCTTATAATTATATACGTAAACAGTACTTAAAGAAATATTATTATAATAGACCTAGTGTCCATAAATTCGTTGAACTAATGCAGAATACCAACAGCAACATGCAACTTAAATTATGTAAATATGTATATGAAGCGTTTGAAATACGTCAGGGTATTGTTAATAGGATATCTGAATAAGCTTATTACTATTATTATTATCTTTATTACCTCCATCACTGAAGAGCATTTACACTATACATATTACAGATAGTACAAAAGATCATATATACAGTAGTTATAAATACAAGATTGTTTTAGAATTATATAAATGGCATAATTATAATATGTACAAACATACTAAAAGAAAACTAATGCAATTAATCTGTGATATCTATCAACAAATGTTAATTGAATGAAAATATATATACATACAACACACACATACATACACATACACACACACATATATATATATATATATATATATATATATATATATATATATATATATATATATATATATATATATATATATATATATATATATATATATAATATATATATATATATATATATATATATACAAAAAATGAAAACAAGTGCCGGAAAAAAGTCACATATAAATAAAACAAAAAACACAGTCCATGAGTTAACTTATTTAATTATTTGCCAACCGGTTTCTCTTATGATCATCAGGGCAAATGTGACGTCGTCGCATAGTAACGACGACGTTTTTGTGTACACATGTATTTTCCCATTTTATAAATTTCACAGTAAAAACGTTTCAGCTAGGTTATCTAAAGAACGCTATTTTATTGATGTTTTTAATCCAAAACTTAATACTATATAATGACGTTACTATTTTTAGATTATGCGTACACATGTGTACACAAAAACGTCGTCGTTACTATGCGACGACGTCACATTTGCCCTGATGATCATAAGAGAAACCGTTGGCAAATAATTAAATAAGTTAACTCATGGACTGTGTTTTTGTTTTATTTATATATATATAATATATATATATATATATATATATATATATATATATATACATGTATATATACACATACACATACATATATATACATATATATATAAAGGGAATAAGCTACTTAGTTGCATAGATATCAGGTTCATATGTATATATCAAGAGCATCAGACCTGAGCTTGTTTAGTGTAACAAAATTACTTAGGTGAAGGCAGAGGTAAAATTCAATTCAATTAAGTAAAGTTTAAAGTTACAATAATTTCAATTTTGAGGAAAGACGATGAATAATTATTGGAAAAATAAATTTTATAATATTTAAATGATTGCCAAAAACACATTAAGTAATTAGCCTTAACCGAAACGAAATTATCAAGGCGATTAAGATGTGTTTAAGCTAGGCCAGTTGTTGTTATTCTATACAAATGTATATGAATAAGGACACTTACGCAAACTATCAATTATTGACTATCTAAAATCTACATTGTCTATGATATTTAAATTGAGCAATAGTGGGAAAAAAAGATAAAAAAGGATTCTTAATGAAAACAACACTTGTACGTTAACCTTAAACCGAAAACGAAACATTAAGGCGTGTAAGTTGTGTTGTGAACAAAGAGTAATGATATCACAAAAATGTACATTTATAATAAGACAATTCATAAATCAAACATAAATAATTGAAAATATATAACATTCAGTATTAAATCTTTATGTACACGTTCATAACTCAATATAGCTTAATGCAATGAAGTTATTCGCCATCTGCTTATATCACAGTTTATACATTGCTTAGGTAGTCATGTTATAGACACTTGCTAGGAACACCTTAAAACATGATACTCTCAGGCTATCGTTCATGTCAAAAGAATCAAAACCACTAAACCTTTCTAAAAGTTGTGATTCTGGTGAAAAGGAACAAAACATTTCGAATTGTTGTATGCCTAACATATGTGACAGGTTAGACCATAATGTAGATCTGATACTCTCCATTTTCTCACAAAAGAAAATAAGATGTAACACAATATAGTCAGTGGGTTATTCACATTTATCACACGTTACTTCATAGCTTCTTGAGAAAAATTTAGAAAGAAGTTTGAATGCATAGACACATTGAATCTGATATGTTTTATACTGGCGACTGAATCTCCATAACATACAAGGTTCATACTTTGAGTGCAAGCGGGAGAAACTAGATAGACTGGCATCGCATAATATTCTATTGCGCCATTTGAATTCAACAGTTTTGTGAATGGCTGATTTGATCGTGTTTTTCCATGCGTATGAGGATTGTATAGTTCCAGTGTTCATGTAAATTCGTAAGAACGAAGTTAGTCCATAATATTTTGTATAAATCTGGGATAAATCCAGACACTTTTCTCGGTTCCAGCATGTACGACGTAAGTCTATTTGAAAATACTTGTTTAATTTTAAATTTTGTATTCAAACGACACAGTAAACCGAAGAAGAGGAGTTTCCTTTTGTCAATGATGACGCCTATCGGATACATGCCTAGGCTGCTTAACACGAAGTCTGTTCTTGAATTTGTCGGAACGCTCTGTATATGTTTTATGCATTGACGGTGAGCTCGTTCAAGGGGAGCTAACTGTGCGTCCGTAATGTCATTCCACAGTTCACTCCCATAAAGCGCTCGCGGTAAAACTACTGATTCATATATTTTCTTAGACGTGAGCGGGTTTAACCCATGTTTTTGTATTCCACAATCCGCACAGCTATAAAATGTTTTGCGGAGTTTAGTACAGCTTTCCTCTATATTTTGTGATAAGGATAAAGACTTATTACAAGGCACCCACAGGTGCAAATAACTGTCCGTTTCTTCGATTTCTCTGCTTCCAAGTTTCCATTTACGAGGAACATTAGATTTGTCATTGAAAAAACAACTACTTTACACTTATCTGGATTGTACAAAATTCGTTCGTTTTGAGCATTTGCATAACATATGTCAAGAAGGTTGTCAAGACCGTGTTTAACATGTGATATAAGCACCATATCATCCGCCGACGTTGGACAACCACATCGTATATCATGAAGTTTGAAGCAATATTCATTATTTTCTATTTCATTCATCAGCTGATTAATGAATACGATATATAGGTAAGGACTTAGGCACTGCCCTTGTCTGGTACCTTGCAGAATCGGGAACCAGTCCGATGTATAGCCTTGTGATTTAACACAGCTAAAGCATTCTGTGAAGAATGATAATATTGCCTTGAATATTGTAATGTCAATTCCGGTATTGTATAATTTGATTAATAGAAGAGATGTCCATGTTCTGTCGAATGCTTGCTTGGCGTCTAGGAAACACGTATATACCGGAGAATTATTTTCTTTTGCGTAGTTGATACATTCACGTAACATATACGTTGTCATCAGGCAGTTCACATTTTTTTGAAAACCTCCCTGCGATGAGTTAAACTCTAATTTCCCGTCATCTTCAATTAACTGCATGAGGACTTTTTCATAAAGTTTAAGCACACAAGAACACAAAGATATTGCTCGGTAACTGTTAGGATCAGTTTTCTTTTTATTGCCTCCCTTGAAAAGTGTTGAAATAATCCCCTTTTTTAAATCGGTCGGGGTGTGGGATAAGGTTAACATTCCATTGAATAACTTTATTAATACACATTGAAGTAAGGACCCACCGTGAATAATGTTTTCATAATAAATTTTGTCGTTTCCACACGCCTTACCATTTTTACATGATTTAAGTGCTTTCAAAAGCATTTCTTCGTCAATTATATGGTGTTTTCCTTTCCGCTGTGGTAATGCCTCTTTTAATGCTTGAAAGTTATTCTCAATTTTAATCCTATAGTCCGGGTTGAATGATGCTTCTTCATTTGGTGAGTAAAGCTCACTAAAATAATGCTTCCAAGCGGAATTAATTTCTTTCGGGTCATTCAAGACACAGCCATTAAAGTTCATTTCAGACCCGGCAGTGAATGGTTTCTTATTTCGTCGCTTATTAATTAATTTCCAAAATTCATTGTTATCGTATTCAGCAGCGGAGTCTATATCCTCTTCTTGCTTCTGTAGATAACGAAAAACCGTATCTCTGTGAAAACTCCTAAATGCTCGTTTCGCAGCTTTGTAGTTTTCGTGGGTGGGCGTGCCTTTCAATTGATTTTCACTTGACCATGATTGTCTTTTTTTCTTCATTTCATTATGTAGTGTTGTCAGCGTTTCGTTCCAATATGGTTTAATGTAAGGCTTAAAGCGAACTTTTGGGATATATAAGTCTGTCGCTAGGTTGACAATAAGAACGATAGCCGAGTATAATTCGTCAATAACTGAAGTTTCACTAATCTCGAGTCTTAAAGCGCATTTTAGAACGTCACTATTGTCTAAGAATGATCTATAAGCACATAAATCTTCCTGTTTAACATTTCGCCAGTTAATTATATTTTGTGTACTTTTTCTAAAAATTTCTTTCGCTACATGTACATGATAACAACATACAATAGGCCGGTGTGTAGAAACACTAAGAGCATCGTCATCTAAAATTTGACAATTAATTACATGTACATTTTGTACACAAGTATCCTGTACAACTATATGATCAATGAGTGTCTGTCTATCACTATTGTACGGTACATTGCTGAACTTTGATCCTTTACATATAGGAAGAGTGTTTAATGATTTCAGATCAAATTTTGCCATGAGATTTGATAACAGTTTGCTTCGAGAATCAATATGGATAGGAGTTGAAATGCGACTGGATTCAAGTTCAGCATTGTAGTCGCCAATTATAAATAATGTACCTTTATTTTGATATGCACATATGATATTTTCTAAATCTTCAATGTATTGCTTATACAAGCGTATTGTGTGATTTTTACATGGAAAGTACACTTGCACTATAAATATATAACATCCAGGAGACGTCATAACTTGAACACCAATGAAGTTTTCACAGTTCAGTTCAAGTTTCGTTATAGCTGGATTCAAACGTTTATGCCATAAGAGAGCAAGCCCTCCTTTACCTACTTTTCTCGTTGAACAAATATCTAGATCGGGGTGAGATATAGCGTAACTTATATATTCAGAGTTAATACTTTCTAAAAAATGTAAATCCCGTCTAAATAACCAATGTTCAGATATTCCACATATGTCTATTTTATTATTTACCAGAAAGTCTGCTAAGTAGCTTGCACTGGACATTACACCAGTTGCATTCCATGTTGCTATTTTTAAACTATTAAAAGTATCCATAAGTAATAATAAAGATTCTATTCAACATCGCCGTCTAGAGTATCCTTATATATAATCAGCCGGATTATACTGGTCATTTCCATAACGGTTTGAATACCGCATATGAGACGGATAGCGGGACTTTCCATTATTGTAGGACTTTTAAACTCCTACATGGGACTTTTTAATTCCTACGTAGGACTTAGTAACTCATACGTAGGACTTTATAACTCCTACGTAGGACTTTATAACTCCTACGTAGGACTTTTTAACTCCTACGTAGGACTTTGTAAGTCCTACGTAGGACTTTGTAACTCCTACGTAGGAGATAAAAAAAGCCTAATTAGGAGTTTATAACTCCTACGTAGAACTTTATAACTCCTACGTAGAAGAACACTTATAAAGTCATACGTAGGAGTTATAAACTCCTTTTTCTGAGTTATAACTCGTGGCCACGAGATAGCGAATTTTTGTTTTTTGTTTTTTTCTGAGTTATAACTCGTGGCCACGAGATAGCGAATTTTTGTTTTTTGTTTTTTTCTGAGTTATAACTCGTGGCCACGAGATAGGAAAATAAAATTAAAATCGGAATGTCCCCTCTGTGCTTCCGTAAATCATAAAACTATGTTATGTACGTATATCTTCAAAAGTACGACGGAAGTTAGGTTATTTAACTTTTTTCAGTTAGGCTATTAAAAGAAATGCGTAACTTGTATTGTAAAAAATCAACTCAAGATCATATTAAACATTAGACTGATTTTCTTTTAACATGTTTAATGAAGCCAATATATTTTACTGAATAACTTTTGATTCTAAACATTTAGTTTATAAATAAAATCAACGATATAGTTTTGCAGAACGTCTACTTGATGGGCGGGATTTAGTTTCCGAATAATAATTAGGCCGTTCCGATAGTTCCCGCCATCTTTCATATAAGACAAAAGTAATGTCGACATGCCCTGATACAGATCTTATCAAGATTCTATATTTCTCCACCAAAACCATGATACAACACGCCATGTCGCACGAATATATGTCAACATGACCACATATAAATTATCACGGACCACGGCATCTCGGGGGGTCAATTCAAGCTTCCATACCCCACGAGATACTATGTCGTGGCCACGAGTGACTAAGTCGTGGCCACGAGATAGCTAAGTCGTGGCCACGAGATACTATGTCGTGGCCACGAGTTACTAAGTCGTGGCCACGAGATAGCTAAGTCGTGGACACGAGATACTATGTCGTGGCCACGAGATAGCTAAGTCGTAGCCACGAGATAATTAACCAATCAGAATACACTATATATACATTATGGATTTTTCAAACTTTATAACTAATTACTTTTACATGCAATATTAATCTTTGCAAATACTGAAGATATTCACTTTGAACTTGTCTTTAGAATCATATTACAAAGTCACCTTCCAAGGCCCATCACACATTAATTTTGACTATACATGTAGCTCTTTGTTGGGACAATTTTGTGATCGAATTGGTCAGTGTATACGTACTACGGCCTGTTAACCTTGTTTATACGACAACATAAGAAAGAATAAGTCATGGTTTATTTTATTTGGAAGGGACATTGCCCATGGACAGTAAATAGCCTACAAGGTAAATCCTTGTCTGATGAATAATTTAGAAGGGATGGGCCATGGTTTATATAACCCAGGGAGATCATTGCACCTGACCAGTAGATGACATCTAATAATTTCGAGGTCATTGGGTCAAAAATCAGGGTCATAGTGACGTTAAATGTAAAATTATTGACCATTCAATAAGTTGTATAAATGACACTTTTACAGGCTGGTGAAGTAGGGACATCCTTGTACTATAGCACATGTCTAGTTAATTAGAGAAATTCATATAAATGGTTTAATCTGATGGTAATTATCTCGTGGCCACGACTTAGCTATCTCGTGGCCACGACTTAGTAACTCGTGGCCACGACATAGTATCTCGTAGCCACGACGTTGTATCTCGTGGCCACGACATAGCTATCTCGTGGCCACGACTTAGTAACTCGTGGCAACGAAATATTAACACGTGGCCACGACTTAGTTATCTCGTGGCCACGACTTAGTAACTCGTGGCCACGACATAGTAACTCGTGGCCACGATATAGTCTCGTGGCCACAACTTAGCTATCTCGTGGCCACGACTTAGTAACTCGTGGCAACGACATAATATCTCGTGGCCTCGACTTAGTAACTCGTGGCCACGACATAGTATATCGTGACCACGACTTAGCTATATCGTGGCCACGACATAGTATCTCGTGGCCACGACATAGCTATCTCGTGGCCACGACTTAGTAACTCGTGGCCACGACATATTAACTCGTGGCCACGACTTAGTTATCTCGTGGCCACGACATAGTAACTCGTGGCCACGAGATAGTCTCGTGGCCACGACTTAGCTATCTCGTGGCCACGACTTAGTAACTCGTAATTTACCACTTTAAGCTGAATCCCGAAGTTTGATAATTAAATACCAATTAATTATACCAGAATTGACACAATGTTTGCATCTTCAGATATTTTTTTTCCAAATTTAAATCTTAACTTTTGTCTGAAGTTTAGAGTTTAGTTAAGGACTAGGTTTTCTTATCTGAGGAATAATGTACAGAAACGCAACTGTGATAATTTTATTGACGTTGATTTGTCCTATATTTTTGTTGTCCTTCGGGATCATTGCTTCCACAATTGTGTTGAAAATTGAGTACAGCTCAAGCCGGTGTTAGCGGGGGGGGGGGGGGATGTTGCATTTTTCTTTATCCCTCGTTTACAGACTCAAATTTAGGGCACATACATTTCATACAGTTCCGCCATTTGTTTTCTCGTTTAGGGCACATACATTTTAAATATAGTTCTGCCCTTTGTTTTCTCGTTTAGTGCACGTGCATTTTATATAGCTGCGCCCGTTTAGGGCACATACATTTTATATAAATCCGACCTTTGTTTTCTCGTTAAGGGCACATACATATTACATTTTAAATATAGTTCTGTCCTTTGTTTTCTCGTTTAGGGTACGTGCATTTTATATAGCTCCGCCCGTTTAGGGCACATACATTTTATATAAATCCGACCTTTGTTTTCTCGTTAAGGGCACATACATATTACATTTTAAATATAGTTCTGTCCTTTGTTTTCTCGTTTAGGGTACGTGCATTTTATATTGCTCCGCCCGTTTAGGGCACATACATTTTATATAGTTCAGCCCTGTTTTCTCGTTTAGTGCACATACAGATTACATTTTATTACGGCACATACACATTATATTGTTCTGCTCTAGGGTGCATACATATTATATAGGTCCTAACATTGTATTCTCGATTAGGGCACATACATGCTACATCTTAAATATAGTTCTGCCTATTGTTTTCTAGTTTAGGGCACATGCACACATCTTGTTCTGCCCATAATTTTCCCGTTTAGGGCACATACATATTATATAGGTCCGAACATTGCTTTATGCATAGGGTCATAATCCTTTTCTCTTCACATTGAAGGTTCCAATCAAACCTAGCCTGCAACAGTTTAAATTTTGTCTTGTTGGGGCTCTTTTAGATTTCATTTTTATAGAAGACTGGTGTTCGTAAGACTTGTCAGATATTAATTATATAACAACAAAGAACCGTTCTGTTTGAAATATATATTTTTTTGCTATATAATACATCCATCTAGTTATAACAATTGTACAAAACAGAATGAGTAATGTAGCATTAACATTGGGGGTGAAATAAAAACAAAATGTAAATATTTCTCAAACACAAAACAGATAGTGCTAACCATTTGAAACAAAACAAATGAGCCGTGTCATGACAAAACCAACACAATGGGTTTGCAACCAGCATGGATCCAGACCAGACTGCGCATCTGCACAGTCTGATCAGGATCCATGCTGTTCGCTTACAAACCCTACTATAAGTATAGCAACTGACAGCGAACAGCAAGGATCCTGATCAGACTGCGCAGAAGCGCAGGCTGGTCTGGATCCAAGCTGATCGCAAACGCATTACGTTGGTTTTGTCGTGACGCTGCTCAAATAACATTCTGTATCTATTGAAAGAATAAGAACGAGTCTTGATTTTTTTTAAACAAAGCAGAAAGAAATTAAAAACAAAAAAGTTTTTAAAAAACCTTTAAAAAGTGCATGTCGGTAACCAGTAAAGTTTGTATGCTACGTATCACATATTTCAAAATTTTACAACAAAGGCAAAATATTTGAACTAAAAATTGACATTTTATTTTTCTTATTTTTTTAATTGCTCAGAAAACAAGCAACTAATGAGTGTCTAAAAGTATATAACTTAATGTTTACTTTCTTTAAGCTGGAAAATCACAGAAGAAATTTACTTTTTGCATGTATTTTTGGACATTGTTGTTTGGAATAGCTAAACTTCTTACATCACATCATATCCATTAAATTTCTGTATATGAACTTATCTTCATTTTTCTTAATTTCTTGTTTTGAGTTAGTTTCTTGGAGTTCAATATGAAAATGCTTAACATATAGAAGACAAAAATGAGCCTCCTCACGACAAAACCAACATAATGGGTTTGCGACCAGCATGGATCCAGACCAGCTTGCGCATCTGCGCAGTCTGATCAGGATCCATGCTGTTCGCTGTCAGTTTCTCTACTTGTAATAGGGTTTGTAAGCGAACAGCATGGATCCTGATCAAACTGCGCGAATGCGCAGGCTGGTCTGGATTCATGCTGGTCGCAAACGCATTATGTTGGTTTTGTCGTGACGCGGCTCAAATATGATTAAAGAGACTTGTAGACTTATACCAACAGTGCTAATTGGTGTGACGAAGTTTGAAATAATTGCCCCTAGTATCAAAACTAAAATAATTACCGATCCAAAACATACTAACAATTGCAATCCCATATTAACATATGCAACAAAATAAACAAAAATTAAGATGAAACATAAAATGTATGTAAACAGTTAGCACTTATTTTTCTATTAACAACTGTGGCTTAGAAACTAACGACTTTCAATATTATATATGTCAAAATGTGATCCAACCCTTTAACAATGACCCTTTTGTTAAGTAAAAACAACGATCTGCATAAAGTTTGATCTCTCAGAAGCATTAAATAACAACAAAATTACAACAAAATTGCAGATTAAAATTAAAGACTTTTTCATTATTTTAT
>NW_026863680.1:0-126543 GCF_026571515.1 Ruditapes philippinarum | reverse complement strand
GTGAGGGGGGGCAGTGTCAAAGAAAACCATAACTCTATTTTGCCCGGTTTTTGAATTATCTCCCCTTATAGAAAAAATCTTGTCCCGTCGGGGCATAACTCTAAAACTATAACAGATATCAACATGAAACTTTGTAGGTGAATAGATCTCAAATGGGTAGATGTGCAGTGCATAAGAACAATAACTCTTTTCATCCTAATTTTGGAGTTATTGCCCTTTGTTAATTTTAATACTTTGAACTTTGTCCGGAACATAACTTGAAAACCCTTGGAGATAATTTTGTTTTTGAAACTTCATACAGTGGTAGAGGGCATCGAGGGGGAGTGCAGTGTCAAAGAACCATAACTCTATTTTGCCCGGTTTTTGAATTATCTCCCTTATAGAAAAATCTTGTCCGGGGCATAACTCTAAAACTATAAGAGATATCAACATGAAACTTTGTAGGTGAATAGATCTCAATGCATAGATGTGCAGTGCATAAGAACAATAACTCTTTTTTGTCCTAATTTTGGAGTTTATTGCCCTTTGTTTATTTTAATACTTTGAACTTTGAACTTTGTCCGGAACATAACTTGAAAACCCTTGGAGATAATTTGTTGAAACTTCATACAGTGGTAGAGGGCATCGAGGGGGAGTGCAGTGTCAAAGAACCATAACTCTATATTGCCTGGTTTTTTGAATTATCTCCCTTATAGAAAAATCTTGTCCGGGGCATAACTCTAAAACTATAAGAGATATCAACATGAAACATTGTAGGTAGATAGATCTCATATTGAGTAGAGGTGCAGTGCAAAAGAACCATAACTCTGTTAAGCCTTATTTTTGAATAATCTCCCCTTTTAGAAAAATCTTGTCCAGGACATAGCTGTAAAACTATAAGAGATATCAACATGAAACTTTGTAGGTAGATAAATCTCAATGGGTAGATGTGCAGTGCATCAGAATCATAACTCTACCTTGCCTAATTCTGGAGTTATTGCCCTTTGTTTATTTTTACTTTTTGAATTGTCCAGGACATAACTTGGAAATCATAAAAGATATCATCAAGAAACTTTGTAGGTTGATAGATCACATTGATTAGAAGTGCAGTGCAAAGAACTGTAACTCTGCCTTGCCTAATTTTGGAATTATTGCACTTTGAACTTTTTCCACGGACATAACTCTGAAACTACAAGAGGTGTACTTTCCTGTGTCCAAAACCTATTCGGGGAGCATCACCCGGCTCAAACCGGGCTCTTGTTTTTATTGATTTTCTTTATAAACAATTTATTTTTTGAAAAATTTGCAATAGATATTAAAGGAATATTGATAATTTTCAAATACATCATTTTTTTTCACCTTAAACTGTAAAATAATGATAGAAAAATAGAAATATTATGTAACTGTGTTATGTACTTCATTTGGTGTAATTCCCCAGAGCTAAATCCGTAATGTACCGGAAAACGTTGTTTAGCTAGGTTTTCAAAAAGGTCAATTAAATTATCAAAATATTAATACTGTCATTAAAATTGCCTATTTAACTGTAAAACATCAATTACTCCGACTACAGTCGGCCATGACAATTTAGGTGTCACGGGAGACCTCGTATAAGTCTATGATGTCATTTGCGGGAACCGAATAGAATAGAGTCGTGTACTATATCAGTGTAAGAAATTAGGATTTGAATCGACTAGGCTGGTCGGACTACCAGATTGGAATATTCAATAGCCCAAAAGACATTTCACTAGCACAATTCATTTGTTCAAAACAGTTGTTTATATTGCCTCTGAAAATACAGTAGCCTGGTCGGGCTTGTTACTGTGAAAAGTTGGTAGCCCGAGGAGAAATTTAGTAGTCAGGGGCTATATGACTACTGCTTATTTCGAACACTGCACTTTATCACCGAGCTTAACAATACTAGTGTCAAATCTTAGATAAATAAATACTCTTTAAGAAAACAACACTGGCACATTGATTATACATAGCAAGATATATTCAAGCCCAAACTGTCAACAAATGAAACTAGGAAGAGATCTGATTGCACTGTTTCGGTATAACTCTCACGAGTAAAACTATCTAAAGAGACTTCAGCGAACAGGTTTTATAGTACTGCTTGACCTGTTCGCTGAAGCCAATCCCATATTTGAAAGTCAACCAGAACCGTGACATATTTATGTCATGCTGTAATTCAATAAATTTGAGTGATTTAGACAAAAGCTATTTTTATACCTGTAGGTAGTAAGTTAGATATATTTGGGACACTTCAGTCTATTTTTTGAACACAAAACGTTAGATTGATGAAATAATGCCTCAGAGTTTATCAGTGGGTTCACAATTCATAAAATTCGCCACCATTGCTGCCCTAATTATCATGTGACTAGCTAGAATTTAGGTTCGGATACCTTTGCATGACATTTGGTGACCCAAATTTTTTTTTATTGAAAACATGTTTTTGCAATTATGAATAACAGTTTATTCATTCAATAACAGACATTGTACCAAAACATGTTGGATTATATTGTTTTAAGTAATGATTGGTGAATTATTGGTTTGTTTTTATTTAAAATTGTACACTTACTAAAAATAGTATATGGTCCGTTACTAAAAATAGATGCTAGAATTCCCAAAAATTAAAGTCCCGCGAGATTTCATTTGAAAGCAGACTCCAGTCTCCATATTGGTAAACATTATCTACATATTTCCCTAACAAACAGTTGGGTACACAATGTCATTGAAGTTTCATTTAAAAACAAAACATGAATTGATTCAAAATTGATTTGTTTATCAAATGGTATTTTTATTTGAGCCAAATTTGATTAATAAAGATCATTTTAATAGGTTTTTATGTACGGCACACGAACTGCCAAAATTCTGGTAGCCTTTGCAAATAGGGTTGACCCATAACTTTACTGTCGCACAACGTCAAAATTAAAGCGACATAGAGAGTTATGGAAGCCAGAACTAGAGTAAAACACACTAAATTCACAGTGAATGAATATTTCTTTGTATGGCGTATTTAAATATGATAAAAGTAAATTATTATTTTTTAAATTGCTCAATCAAAGCATCATATGAAACTATAACGCACCTTTTTTCCTATATCTAAAATGAAAGTAAAATGGGGCAGCAGATCGTATTTATTCATGTTAAACACCAACATCCATGTACATTGTTCACATCATTTAGGAAAAATAGCAGGTGTTAAGTTAATCAGAGTTGTTTGAATTTGATCTCCCCATTTCTGCATTTTTCGTGCAATATTTTTCTCTTCAGAAAGCCACAGGTTGTTTTAAAAATTGAAAAAAAAAATACTGGACGAACACATTGCATAAATGCATCAGAAACGCAGTTAAAATCAATAAATTGTCAAACAAATTATGCCTGCCTTGGACTGATGAAGTCATCAGAATTCAATAGTTCCTTATGTAGGCCTTTTTTTGCTTGCAGGTACAGGTGTACATGACATCTATGTCAAGCTTGACTATCATAAACTATAACAAGCCGTTGCTGCCCTTAACGTCTGATATATACTAGTCCTGGAATATGTAATACCTGTGCAATGCTACATGTACTCACCCATAGTCGCTGCCCTCTTCCCTTCTTACATTATAAATATACCGATTATTTTTCATAACTGGAAGAAAAAAAACAAGTTATAAGCGAAAACTGGACTAAATACTGGGCCCTATATTGTATATAAATTTCACCAGTTTGTATTTTATAAAGCCAAAGGCACAGTATTGCATTGACAGTAGACACATCTAAATTTAACACCTGCTCACAGACACTGCTTAGGGAAAGACAGTGGTTCTACTTATATGCCCCTTCATGCCTGAACTCATGCATGGAGAGACACCATAGGTCATACTGCATTAGTTAACCCATTACGTGATATACACAACTTTTAACGCATTTTTCACCCCCCACCCCCACTATTTGTTGTCTCAAATGGTGAAAAAATGCCTTATTTAGGCCCCCAACACTTGTTTCTGTTTGAAAAATGTTGTTAAAAAAAGCGGCCCTCCAACCAAAAGATACATCAGGGGGTTGCCAGATGGGGGATGTGCCCCCTTCTGTTTGGGGGGTTTGAAGGCCCAGGGCAGCAGTCCCCCTCATCGCCAAGAAAATTTTGGACTTGTGAGAGGCTAAAAATGACCCCAGATCGATCATAAGGTAACGTGTAACCAACGCTGAAAAGCATTTGACTATCTCAAACCCTTGAGAAGTTGCAGCACATTTAAATCAATTTTGATGAGAAAAATCAACGCAAAATAGTGATCTTTGGCAATTTTGAGATGTCCCCTGGTTGCCATGGTAACAGAAAATTTAAGCCTGAGCATGTTGTTGCAAAGGCAATGGTCCAGTCAACATTTGTGCCAAGTTTGATTAGTAGTGAAGCAGTTTTTATAGCATTATACCAATTTGAACTTGTAACGCGAGACTTTTCGATATAAAACAGCCATTTTTCACAAAATGCTCATGAAGTAATGGGTTAAGCTGGAAAATTTCCGTATATCTGCTGTGTTGATGCTTGTTCACTATCTAATGTATTCATAATTAAATTGAAACATGAGTTTCATTTTGATTTTAATTCTAAAGACAATCACTAGATAATGACTAAATGAGAGTCAGTGATATAAGAAACACCTGATAAAAGTAAAATGGGAACCTTTGTGTTAAGTCTTATAATTGATGGGTCTTGTTTTTGTTATCAGGTTAATAACTTAATAACAAATAATTATCAGACAAGTGTTATCAAGCATTTGCCATAGAAGTTGCGTGATAAATGATACTATTTTTAACAGAATACATGATTGACTTATTTTAAAAAATGTTGGCCGATGTTGGATGACTTGCTTGTGCTTTTAGCATTACTCAAATCATTAAATTTTGTAATAGGCACAATAGGATTAAACTGGTCACTAACACTGGATTCAGGAGAAAACAGTAACTATTTCTAAAGGGAAAAAAAGGCATAGTAATATTCCAAAATTTCATCATTTTCAGTGTTCGAAATTAGCAGTAGTCCTATAGCCCCTGACTACTAAATTTCTCCTCAGGCTACCAACTTTCCATTGTAACAAGCCCGACCAGGGTATTGTATTTTCAGAGGCAAATGTAAACAAATGAATTGTGCTAGTGAACTGTCTTTTGGGCTAGTGAATATTCCAATCTGGTAGTCCGACCAGCCTAGTCGATTCAAATCCTAATTTCTTACACTGCATTTTTAATAACTTAAAACTTTATTGAGAGATTTTAAGCATACCTCCAATTGTTATAATTAAATTGGCTTATATCCATGTTTTTTACCTTACTGCTTATGTTTGATACATCAAATTCTTTAAGTGAGGAATTTTGGTGGTTAAACCAAGGTGTCAATTGGTCCTGAAATCCAGCCCAAATGGGTCTCAATTTGGTATCATGATGTCATTGTGACCTAAATTGTTTTAGATTGTGACTAAAGTACAACAAAAGTAGAATGAAACTCGTGTTTGTCACAGACTTTTCATCATTTTTTGCAATGTTTTGAACATGAAGGAGATAACCTACTTCTAACTAGATGGTTTGAGATCTTATCTCACAATGTTTTGAATTCAGTTCATATGAATATGCTTGGTAATTTACTTATATAGACATTGGTTGCTTTAATTCAATATTTAATCATTATGATTCAGTGATAATTATGGTCTTTACTTGACAAGATTGTTTTTGCTGAAACTACTCAGGTAGGCAAGTGTTGTACTGTATTATATATTAGTATTGTTTTTGTAATTCAGGAGTGGACCAGGATTCTATAAGAACAAGTTACAAACGACTGGCGTTAAAATGGCACCCAGATAAACACAGTGGTTCACAAGATGCTCTCACAGTAAGTTATTTATCTTAAAGCTTGCAATGTTCTGTTTAAAACTTTACAAACAAGATAAAGTGTAGTATTTTTAGCAAAACAAAACAGGACCATTTAAAGATGTGTTGTTAATCTTCTTGTGAGTACAAGTCACACACTAATGATTATCATGATTCAGAAGTAATTATTCTTTTTTTTGAGGAAAAAATTTAAAAAATGAAGGATAATTTCCCAGACGATATTCACCTTGGATGTTGATCTGTTAACACAATTCATTAATATTTAGAATAACTTAGTCTTTATACATTTGTAAGATTAAACTGACTGAAGATATCTTAAACTGAATTCAAAGAATTGTTTTACAAGCTATTTCTAGTGTTAATTTAATGTTAATACATTATCATTACAAGTTTGTCATATATATTGTATATTTCTTGTTAGAGCACAAGGGATAAGACAGGGGCGTAGCTAGGGCTTGAAAAATTATACGCAAAGCGAGGCACGAAGTGCCGAGAGGGGGAGCGTGCGGGAGGGGGTGTCCCCCTCCCGCTGGTGGGGGTACGGGGGATCTCCCCCGGAAAATTTTGAAAAATTAGATGTAAAATATTGGACTCTGGCATGTCTTGAAGCAACTTTTGCACGTAAAGCATATAGCTTTCTCAAGTCATTTTTCCCCATAAATTGATAAACATATAGCTGCTCGTTTTACATTTTAACTTATTTCATTATAACTTCGAACAGATTTTTGAAGATAAAAGGAAGTGTACGCCATGTTGTTTTCTTATTTTACACGTGCATATAAACATACACAAACATTTTTCCATGTGAAGTTTGAATTAGGATGCAGATCATGAATTTGGTTTATGTATGAATGCCCGTCCAATTGTAAAACGCATTTAACCAGATAACAAGTTTTTTTTAGCATTTCTCATCAAATCAGTTTGGTAAGAACGGTTTTTCAGTCTTATTTATCCAAGTCAGTGATTTTTCCTACATATATAACAGACTCAGAAAAAGGGCCTCTTCCCAATTGAAATTTTCTTTAAAATCATGCAGTTTTCCCTAAAATCTGAACTGAAACATGCTTTTTTCTTCCCAAATTAGCAATTTTAGCGATAATTTTTCCCAAATCAAGAGGCTAAGGCTTCTTCCCAATTAAGCGAGAAAAATCACTGCAAGTGTATATGTATTAATTATTTCCAAATGCACAAGAAAAATTATACTCCGAGAACTCTTCTATTCCATCGTAAGAAAGTAGGGAAATTACCAGATACCACTCCCAGATACAACGAGATATTAAATCACCCCATAGGTCTCCTCAGGCGGTGATGAGAAAGTAACGGACTTACTCATAGATATATATTGTTGCCCACAAAAAATGTGGCCTCAATGATGGCTGCTAACGCCTCTCGATCTTTTGTACTTTCTGCCGATAGGCCGTTGATCCGAACTCGACCACATTCTGCTCTTCCTTCCTGCAGATGCGTACATAGTGGTCGGCTTTTGTGATAGAATTCATGTGTTCTTTTGAGTGTGTGTGTCCCCATCTACGACTTTTCTAGCGTTGCTACAGTCAATCAACGGACAAGCAACAAGCACATTTTCAGACGCATTAAAGGCAGAACATGGAGCACAAAATACCCCCATTAAATAAAGGGATGTACTTTAAGTAGATGGGTGCTTCTCTTGCTCAAACACACAGTCCGGCACTCGCCTTCAGAAGTTCTTGTTGCCCTTTTTTGAGTTCTCTGAGAGGTGCAACCCAACCTGTATTTGGCTCGAACCGTTCGGTGAGGACAACATTTTATTAGAATCTAGCATTCTTAGTCGGCTTCTGATATCAACACTTCCGATATCCAGGAATCGTGCTCCCAGGGAGCTTCTAGCGGTTCTCGAGGGGAGATGAAGCAGGGCATGACGAAGAAGAGGAGGTGGGCGGAGAAGAAGAAGAAAGGAGAGAAGGAGACGCGACATTGGCGTCTGATTTGCTGATCACAGGAGGTTCACATGCTAGGTCTTGTGAATTCTGTTTTGTTTCTGCCTGGTCAGATTCATTATCGACTTGAATATGGTCCTGTTTTAGGACCATAAACAGGGTCGCTTGTCCTGGAATTTGACGGATGTTTCTTTTCATTTTTACAACTAACAACACACCAAAAATTAAATTTTGTCCCGAGTTGATGGATCTAGAACTTAAAAGATTTAAAGTCGTTTTAAAATAGAGCTATTCCAAAGGAAACGATTTAGAAAGGATTTGTCTTAATCTTTAAGAAAAGTCTTAATAATCTTTATTTTCTTAGAATTTAACCAACGATAAGTTGTTATGATAAATTAATGCTGATCTTTTCATTTATCTCTGTGCAGTAAGTTTGTAAATGCTTCGAGTTAACGAGAAACTTAAATTCCTATTGCATATATATTGAAACGTCATACGATAGAGTGACGCAATCATAGTTTACACTAGTAAACGATATGACGCAACGGAATATTTTGTAAACAGAAATTGAGATCTAGATTTATAGCGATAAAATCATTAAAACTTAGATTTTCTCAACTTTATTTTTTTACCTTCCGAATTTTTTTATACGCAATTGCGTATTGTGCGTAATGGGCGCTACGCCCTTGTAAGATATAGGCAGAAGTTTTAATAGGTTAAGTTATTGTGGTTCCATACATAGTTATTAATGAAACATGTATGTTTGAATATTTTACAGAAATTTAAGCTTGTCAGTAAGAGTTACAAAAGATTGACTACAGGAGAAAGTACAGATGACATGACACTAGTAAGACTTTATCATTTTACAATTATCCTAAAGTATATAATGTTTCAGTTATAGTTATTAACGTTGTTTTATTTGTCAATGAAGATGATTCATATGTTGACAAATCAAATCTTATAACAGAACTGATACCTTGATAACTGATGTATGACCTTGAACTTGATGTAACCTTGACAATCTGGGTAATTTATTGAATTTGACCTTTAAATGATCTCGACTATCAAGGTCATATTGTTGAATTTTCAATAAATGTTATTTGATAGACAAACCCACTTATATGTATGAGTAATACTTGAGCCATGGTCAAGATCAGTCTGAAATTTCTTTGAGTAAATGATTTTTCCCCCCACTGAAATATGCTTTATCCCATGGAAAAAGGGAAAAAACTTGAGCATGACCCCAATTGGCAGAGGCTTTGTTGAACTTAACCCTGCTTTTCAATGAACTTGTCCTACATGAGAGGTTTTCCGTTGGTCCCTTTTCTGAACTGATCTGTGTCTGTCTAATTTGTACATTTTTGAATTGTCATATATTAAGTAAATGTGGGAAAATAAGAGTTGCCAAAACACTTTGAGAAATAGATATATTTAGCATTTTGGAACATGTTTATATAGTAAACCCATCTTTTTTATAAAGAAGGCTTGTGATAAAGTTTACAATTTCTGAGATGAAATATTTTCCTTTTAAAGATATTGATAGTTTTGTGCTAGTGTCTGGTTATAGCTAGTAATTGATGTTTGCATTTGATAATTGTACTTAATGTGGGTGTAGAAAGGGTATGTTGTCTGACATATTAATAACTAAAATTATTGATAAAAATAAATGTAATATATGTTTCAGGACCAGATGCTTTCACTTTTCAAAGAAGTTTTCTTTACCAGACCAATCAGTAAGTAATAGAAAAAAGTGATATTCTATGTTAACAAATCTTTTTATGCCACCGCAGCATCTGCGATGCGGTGGCATATAGCGATTCACCTGTGTGTGTGTGTGTGTGTGTGCGTTTGTTTGTTTGTTTGTGTGTGTGTGTGTTATATAGATTATATAGTGAACTTAAAAAATCTTCTTGTGAAAAACCACTAGTCCAATTTCAACCAAACTTGGCAGGATTGATCCTTGGGTGAAGGGCTTCCAAAGTTGTTCAAAGAATTTCATTCCATGCAGAAATCTGGTTGCCATGGCAACCAAAAGGAATTATAAGAATAAATTTAAAAAATCTTCTTGTAAAGACCCAAAAGGCCTAGAGCTTAGATATTTTGCATAAGGCATTGTCTGGTAGACCTCTACCAAGATTGTTCAAATTATAGCCCTGGGGTCAAAATCGGCCCCGCCCGGGGGTCATTGATTTTCACTATATGTTCATATAGTAAAAACTAAAAATATCTTCTTATAAAGACCCAAAAGGCCTAGAGCTTAGATATTTTGCATAAGGCATTGTCTGGTAGACCTTTACCAAGATTGTTCAAATTATAGCCCTGGGGTCAAAATCGGCCCCGCCCGGGGGCATTGATTTTCGCAATATGTACATATAGTAAAAACTAAAAATATCTTCTTGAAAAGACCCAAAAGGCCTAGAGCTTAGATATTTTGCATAAGGCATTGTCTGGTAGACCTTTACCAAGATTGTTCAAATTATAGCCCTGGGGTCAAAATCGACCCAACCCGGGGGTCATTGGTTTTCCTTATATGTATATAGTAAAAACTTACAGTAAAAACTTTAAAAAAAATCTTCTAGTAATTGACAAATGCTAGAGGTAAGATATTTTGCATGAAACATTGTGTAGTGAACCTCTAGCAAGATTGTTCAGATTATAGCCCTGGGGTCAAAATTGCCCCCGCTTCGTTGGTCATTGATTTTCAATATTTACATATAGTAAAATATAAAAAAAATCTTATTGTCTGAAGGTACAAGGCTTAGAGCTTTAATATTTGTTAAATGATATCATCTATAGGTACTCTACCAAAGTTGTTCAAATTTTGCCTCTAGTGTCAAAATTAGCCCCACACCGGGGGCCATAGGTTTTCCTTATATGTATATAGTAAAAACTTAAAAAATCATCTTCTCTAAATTGACAAAGGCTAGAGTTAAGATATTTTGCATGAAACATTGTGTAGTGAACCTCTAGCAAGATTGTACAAATTATAGTCCTAGGGTCAAAATTGGCCCCACCCCTAGGGGTCATTGATTTTCACTATGAACATATAGTAATAAATTAAAAATCTTCTTGTCTGAAGGTACAAGGCTTAGAGCTTTGATATTTGGTATATAATATCATCTATGGGTCCTGTACTAAAGTTGTTTTAATTATGCCCCTAGTGTTGAATTTGCCCTACCCCAGAGGCGCTAGTTTTCCTTATATGTATAAAGTAAAAAATTGAAAAATCTTCTTCTCTGAATTTACAAAGGCTAGAGTTTAAATATATGGCATGAGACTTTGCAAAGTGAACCTCTACCAAGATTGTTCAAATTATAGCCCTGGGGTCAAAATTGGTTCCGCCCCGGGGTCATTGATTTTCATTATCTAGTAAAAAAATAAAAAATATTTTTGTCTGAAGGTACAAGGCATAGAGCTTTGATGTTTGCAATATACATGTAATATCATCTATAGGTCCTCTACCAAAGTTATTCAAATTTTTCCCCTGGTGTCAAAACTGGCCCTGCCCGTGGGCATGATTCTCATTATTTACACATAGTAAAAACAGAAAATAAAACAATTGTTTTCTGAATGGGAGAAAGCTTCAGCTTAGATATTTGACTTAATATGTTGTTTGGTGGACCTGTATCAAGATTGTTTTGAATTAAACCCTTGGGTCAAAATTTTGCCTTGTCCAAGGGGACAGTGACCTTCTTTCTTGTCCTTTGATGTACAGCAATGAAATTTTGACCATGTGCACAGTTTTAGTTGTAAAATTGAACTTTGATATCAGGTGACCTAGATTTTGATGATGTGACCTACTTTCTTGTGCTTTGATCTACAGATATGAAATTTGAACCATGTGCACCGATTAAAATGTAAAGTGAACTTTGAATCAGCTGACCTAGATTTTGACAAAGTGTCTAACTGTGTTGTCCTTTGATGTAGTCATGAAATTTAGGCTGTGTGAAATATGACCTTCACCACCAAATTCACTAGACTCAAGTGCATTGATATATTCCTACTCTGATCTTTTATTTGATTAACAATAGATTTAACCACTAATCTGATAATAAGAATTAGATATGTCAGGGATCTATGCATTATGACAATCTTCAATTGTATAGAAACAAAAAAATATGTTCCTACACTACTATTTATTGTTGTATTAATGCGGTGGCATAGCATTTTCCTCAAATGCAATCTTGTATTATATACTTATTAAAGCTACTCTCCCACACAAAACAGATCTAAAAACATTGACATATTTGTTAACAGTTATTAAATATGCATGGAACTTGCAAAAACTGTACTTACATGTTTTTTCGTTGGACAAAACATGTATTAATCATCTAGTTTCATACAAATATACGAGGCTGTGGTGAATTTATTTCTTTTAATGACATTTTTAGCTCAGCTTTTGTGATCGCTTTTCGTCCGGCGTCCGTCCGTCCGGCGTCCGTCCGTCGTCCGTCCGTAAACTTTTGCTTTAAATGACATCTCCTCATAAACCACTGAGCCAATTTCATCCAAACTTCACAGGAATGTTCCTTTGGTGGTCACCTTTAAAAATTGTTCAAAGAATTTAATTCCATGCAGAACTCTGGTTGCCATGGCAACCGAAAGAAAAATCTTTAAATATCTTCTTTTAAACAACCCTAAGAGCTAGAGCTTAGATATTTGGCATGAAACATCTTCTAGTGAGTGTCTACCAAGTTTGTTCAAATAAAAGCCCTGGGGTCAAAATTGGCCCCGCCCCAGGGGGTCATTGATTTTCCCTATATGCATATAGTAAAAACTTAAAAAATCTTCTTTTAAAGAACCCAAAGAGCTAGAGCTAAGATATTAAGCATGAAACATCTTCTAGTGAGTGTCTACCAAGTTTGTTCAAATTAAAGCCCTGTGGTCAAAATTGGCCCCACCCCGGGGGATCATTGATTTTCCCTATATGCATATAGTAAAAACTTAAAAAATCTTCTTTTAAAGAACCATAAGAGCTAGAGCTTAGATATTTGGCATGAAACATCTTCTAGTGAGTGTCTACCAAGTTTGTTCAAATTAAAGCCCTGGGGTCAAAATTGGCCCCACCCCGGGGGATCATTGATTTTCCCTATATGCATATAGTAAAAACTTAAAAAATCTTCTTTTAAAGAACCTAAAGAGCTAGAGCTAAGATATTTAGCATGAAACATCTTCTAATGAGTGTCTACCAAGTTTGTTCAAATAAAAGCCCTGGGGTCAAAATTGGCCCCGCCCCAGGGGGTCATTGATTTTCCCTAAATGCATATAGTAAAAACTTAAAAAATCTTCTTTTAAAGAACTCAAAGAGCTAGAGCTAAGATATTTAGCATGAAACATGTTCTAATGGGTGTCTACCAAGTATGTTCAAATAAAAGCCCTGGGGGTCAAAACTGGCCCCGCCCGGGGGGAGGGGGGTCATTGATTTTCCTTATATGTGTATAGCAAAAACTTAAAAATCTTCTTTGAAAAAACCCAAATAGCTAGAGTTTAGATATTAAGCATGAAACATCTTTAAGTAAATATCTACAAAGTTTGTTCAAATAAAAGCCCGGGGGTCAAAACTGGCCCTGCCCCATTTTAACTATATGTGTATAGTAAAAACTTTAAAAATCTTCTTTTAAAAAACCCAATGAGCTAGAACTTAGATTTTTAGCATGAAACATCTTCTTATGGGTGTCTACCAAGTCTGTTCAAATAAACAAATAAAAGCCCTTGGGTAAAAATTGGCCCGGGGGTGGGGGGGCCTATATACAGGTGAGCGACCTCAGGGCCATCATGGCCCTCTTGTTTTTCAAAAACGCCCAAATTTAATTACAATGTGTAGGATAGTAGCATTTATGGAATATTGAGAAATATTTAAATGAAATAACATGCATATTTTCTATATTTTCACTGGTGCCTTGCTGAACCACTTTCTTCTAAATTCAGCCAATACACACAAAGGGAAAGTCTTTTGAATTGTTAGCACAAGAGTGAGAAAAAGTATATAATAAAAAGAAAATTCAAATTAAGTATATTTCATAATTACAAAGACAAAGAGAAGTGTCTTACAATTTTGTCTCTAAAGCTTGTAATATTTCCTTAGAAATTATTTCCAAGTATTTCATAATATTGTGCACTAAAATGTATGAAGACTGTCAAATATGTGTATAGAATTACACTGCAAAAGTAAACAGTAAGCCTTTATACTAATAAAACAGGCTGGTAAGTATTTGAAGGGCTATTTAAACACTTTTGTTTTTTTCCCCAGTACTACTTTATATGATTTGAAAAGATATGTTTTATAAGATATGATGTATATGTTTGACAGATTCCTACAATGGTTCGGGGTATGACTCCTCGGATGATGATGACGATGATGAGGATATTGAAGAAGAAGTGAAGTACTCTAACCTATTTCCTGACAAAATAAAACTTAAACAAGATTGGAAGAAAGCTCGGGAAGAGGGAGATATCATGGGCAAAAAATTATCAGCTGAGGTACTATAACCTTGATCATAAATTATGTAGAGATGATTTATAAGTTTTGTTAGGTTTACCAAGATAAAGACATTTCAGTTCTGACCTGTCTAGTGGTTCTGGATTTTGTACTTGTTTGTACAAGTTACTGTTTTTTTTTCTCATAACTGATTTGTAAAAACTGGAAGAGCAGCAGAAACTTTTTTTATAAATTTTATAACTATCAACCTGGTACTCAATCATATGATTTATATGCCTATTATATACCATACTCACTCCTAAATTAATTAACATTTTTCTTGTGGTATGCTAGACAAGTTAATAATTTGGTTTAAGTTTTGATGTTAGAATTAAAACAAAACAAGTTTGTTTTCATTTGTTATAAAGAAAAAATGATATTGCTTTTAAAAAGTGCATTTATTTAAGATTTTATGGTTATGTACATCCATACCTTAGCTTATCTTCTTCACATCTTATATAACTTGAAGACATTGGTTGTAATTTGTTGAATTGTATTTTACAGCTTAATCTTAAGCTTAACAAAAATTTTTGTATCATGTTTAGGAAATCAGTCGTAATGCTGAAGAATTGATAACTGAGGAAGAAAAAGAAAAGAGAAGAGCAGAAAAAAGAAGAGCAAAGAAAAAGGTTTATTATATAATTATTACAATGTTGTCTTGCTGTTGCTTAATTACAAAAAATGAACAACTAAATGACATTCTATGACCTACATAAAAACAATAATCCTGTCTGTACCTGTTATGTCCTTCCTGTTCATAGAATTCCAGAAAAATGTATATTATTATGTGTTGAAGTTGACAATTTAATTGATTTCTTTCTGTATATATACTCGAGTATATGATATATGCTAGATTTGGATATGTTGTATTATTCCTTAACATTTAAATGAATTAAATCATATCATTTGTTACTATACTTAAATATATTTAGTGACAGTCAATATGTAGTGTGCGGTGAATTCCAGCATAGGCAGTAACAGTTGGGTTGTTTTTTGTAAGAATGCACAAGTTTATACTCACTTCAGAACGTAAGAGAAAAAAAATAGACATTTAAACTTTGCCTCCTTTGTAGAAGAATTTCTAGTAATGTTTATATATATTTTTCAGAGAAGAAGAGAAAAGAAGAAACAAGAAAAAACAGACACTGATAGTTTTGAACCTCAGGTATTAACACCACAGTTTTATCATAGTAAAAGTAGAAAAAATGACATTCTCTAAAGTGTTGGTCCTAGTTGTTATTAACCATTATAATATAAGTTGAAGTATCACTTAGTGGTTATTGTCTAAAGTATATATCTGTATTTACATTTCCTCTCATGGCAGTATTATATCTCCCTTGTCCATACTTTTCATCTTACTGTCATGCTGTTCATAGTGTGACAAAACAGTGAAATGTGGGGGCAGCATGGACACATGTATTCTTTTATCCTGAATGACTTTGTTGTTTTTTTTATGAACAAATCAGAACTGTTTTCTAAAATATGTCTAAAGTGAATACTTCTTATATTGAATATTCAATATTTTATAAAATTATATACATTTTTTCTTACTCTTGTAGAGTTTATGATTTTAAGAATTGAGTGTTACCTTTAATTATTGTTTCAATTGTGGATGAGTGCAAGAGAAACTAATCAATTATTGAATGTTATTGTAGGAGGAAAAGAAATCATCAAAACAAAAAGTAAAAGAAATTTCTGAAAATATTCCAGAGAAAAATAAAAAAACAGATATGATGTAAGTGTTTATATTAAATATTGAAAAAACTATACTTGTTCAAACCTTAAATAGTTGAGTAACTAAAAAAATCATTTGATCATGTCCCCATCTGTTTGGTGTCTTAAAATTTACATTTCATATCTCTGAAAACAGTTAAACTATTAACTTAAAACAACATATAACAAGGCAGATCCTTGTGTCAAGTTTGATAAATATGACTTGCATTTCAATATTACTATGTTTTCTTTTCACATATAAAATACACCAAAAATAACATTATTAGTGCATTGCTTTTTGCATTTCAAGGGGTTATTTTAGAAATAAAGTTTAGGTTCCTTGATATAGTTACCAATAAGGCATCAGTCTAATTTAATTGTTTCCTCTTGTTTATTTGTTATTTGATATTCTGGTTATGTAAATTGTCTTGCATGTCAACATCATTATTATCTATTTTCCAGGGGTGATGCATCAACATCCTCGGACGAAGCAGTAAGTACATTTTAGCACATTGAGTTGTATTTTCAGCCTGTATATTAAAATATCCCCCTTGACCCTTGCCCAAATTGATTGTTTTTGTTGGCACATATTTTTCCTCAGATAAAAATGAAAACCTTGAAGTTGAAATGTTGTTGTATGAGCTTGATCATGCTGTAATGACTCAAGGACTGTTGTACTGTTACTTTGTTATTACCATACTTGTGATTATTTCAGGGCTTCGATCCAAATTCAGCATTTTTCACCAAAGTCGTGAACAAAAAGAAGAAATCTCCATTATCAGTGGAAACTCCGCCTTCAAGGCAGAGGAAAGAAAAGGGAGATAAAAGCGATGAAGAATCCGAAGAATTAGATCCAAAAACTCTACGTAGTAGACAACTTGCAAGTAAGTTTCTTCAGTATACAATGATATATATTCCATTTTGTAAATGTTCTGTGCAGAGGTAATGTGTATTTGTGGAAAAAAAATATTGGAATTTTGCACATATGGGAGTATACCCCATAGAAAGGTGTATTCCAATTGTAATCAGATTGTAAGAATTTGAAAGGCACATTATTCCTCGGCAATGAATAATATTTTACTTTTTTAAAAGGGGCAGACATGTCTTTAGTTATATTTTAATAATTAAAGTATATTAGATGCTTATTACTAGAAGTAATGAGAAATAATCTGTCAAAAAAGGTTGCAAAATGTGAACAAATCAGTATTTTACCTTCTATACAAATTTCCGATTTACTGCACTAATTGCCTAAAAGCAAAATAAGCAAAAGCAGGTACAGCTATATTGACAGTGAGTACATTATTTTAGGGTAAATGGGCCTTAATTAATCTGTTACAGTTGAATGTAATTAAAAATTCAAATTATCATATATATGTTCACAAGTAAAAATAATTAAAATCAGAGATATTTTAAATTTATTGCTTCAAATATGTTCATTTTTACTTTTTCAGTAAAAGGCAACGAGATGGCTCATTTAGGTCACTATAATGCTGCAATAGAATTGTTTAGCGAAGCTATAAAATTAGATCCTAAGGATTTTAGGTAGGTTATTCAGATTTATAAACCTTGTAATTGATAACCCCAATTATTGCTTTAAAATAAAGACTGTCTAAAAATATACATTTAAAGTCATTATTTAGAAGGTAAGAAGAATTTATTTATTGAGCTGAGAGTAATTCAGAACAATTGAAAAACTTCCTGATAGTTGTGTATTTTCTTCTCGGTTCTACTGCTTCTATGTCTAAAGAATTTCTTAAACTATGATACAATAAATCAAGACAGTAGTTTTGAAAAATCATAATGTATCCAATCAAATATGGCCAAAAGCTCCAATCTTGAAAACAGTATCCTGAAGTTAATAAGCAACTCTGTAATTAGAGCATAAGACAGTTACAGGCATTGTACCCATGGTGGTTAGATATGTAGGATATGTGACTTGGTATATTGAGTAAGTGTAAGTTAAATACTGAATGTATTGAATGTGTGAATAAAATTATACTATGCAAGCCTCTGACATTATCATGGCATTTATTATGTACATGTAATTGTATTATTGCCTCATGTTTGTATGATCTGAGTGAATAAAAGAATGGAATTAAAAAAATTGGCAAACATGATTTATTTAGTAATGAAGCTACACGAATATAATATTCTATTTATCACATATCCAAAATAACAACTGTCCACAGAAAAAAAAGCTTTTTCATTGACATGCTTAAAGTGTCACTGTAACAGTTGGCATGTTTTTACACTCTGTATAACACAAATATTTTTACTGATTGGTAAAAATCAGTATGAGTATGTTAATAAGATAATTTATGTAATGATATCCTTCACTTGGCGAAAATCAATTAAAAGTTTGGGTTATATGTTTAGTTTACAGTTAGCTTGTGACTGATTTAAAATATCTTTTTTATCACTATAATTTTAATGACATTTTAATGTTTGAATTTCAGATTTTTTGGTAATAGATCTTACTGCTATGATAGAATACAACAATATGAAAAGTAAGTAAAACATTTTATTTCATGCTTTTCGGAGGTTTATAGAAATATATCAGTGATATATAAACTGATAATTTCACTGTTTGAAACAGTTTGATATTTTTCACTGTTTTGAATTTAAACCTGTTACGTTGTTTCAGTGAAATACCAGCGTGCAAAGTACTGGAAACCAACTTAATGACATGACGTCACATTGTATTATTATTTGGCGAGCTTTCATTAAATACTAGGTTAAAATGTCTTGTAAAAAGTTTCTTTGCATGTAATAAAAAGAAAATTTGTATTGTAAGATCTAAATATATTTCACCTTGTGAACACCACAAGTTCATGTTTCACTCGCGGATGCGCCCATCGTGAAATATACCTTTTGGTGCTCACTTGGTAAATATATCCCAATCTTACACTGAACTAAACGAATAACCTCTATGTACTTGAATATAATTACAATGCCATATTGATTAAAAATGATATAAATGTATTAAGTACTGTTATTTGATAAAGGATCTTATATAAAAAATATGATATACCATTTAAACTATATAATAATGGATATAACTTACAATGGGTGATATAGCTTTACTCTTACCTGTCTGTCCTTTAATGCAGTTAGTCTGTAGACTGACAAAAACACTGGAATCAACTGGAAACTTTGTTTTATGGATGTATTTTTAATTTAAACATGTTAGATTGAAAATGCTAAGATAAAGTTTTACAATGTGCTTGTTTTGCAGCTTTAAATTTAAAACTTTTTTTTGTGAGTTTTAAGAGATTTCAATATAAAAATAAGAAATTTCCCAATCGTCAGTATAGACTAAATGCCAATTGCATGTATGTTTATAGAACTTAAATTTAGATGAAAGAAGTTAGGTTTTAAAATGTTAACTCTTTTTCAGGGCATTAAAAGATGCAGAAAAAGCAATATCATTAGCAAAAGATTGGCCGAAAGGCTATTTTAGACAAGGCCGAGCTCTGGCTGGATTAAAAGTGAGTTCTTAATGTTTTAAAGTTTGAAACCAACAAATTTTATTACTAATGAAAAAGCTCTGTACATGTGATAATGCAAAGTCATTCATTATGTTTGTTGCAAACAAAAACATATTTTTTTCTGGCTTTCCTTTAATAGTACAATACTAAACAAATAATCAAAAGAGAAGGAATATTTATATGAACTAATGGACTATTTTTTCTATTTCAGTCATTATTATCTCTCCTGTAACATTTTCATATAACACAGACAATATGTAAGAATGTTCAGCTTACAATCATTCCTCATTCACCTTTTAAATAAAAAAATTATAGTTTGAAATTGCTAGCTGGTGGTTGTTTATTTTTTTCAGATGTTTCCAGAAGCAGAGCAAGCTTTTACCCAAGTGCTTAAATTAGATAAAAATTGTGAAGATGCTGTTCAAGAACTTTTACGAGTGCGAACTCATCAAATAATGGTAAGTTATAAAAAGATTGTTTAAATTGTGACTATGATTCTTAACTTTTCACTGTGAAATATGAGATATTATAGATTTTTATTCAATAATGTTGAAATATTTCTTGTAATAGATCAAGCAAATGATTTGAATTTGCAATGATATACAGGAACTTATCACTCACTGCCAAATTCTTAATTTAATGTGAAACATACATTGAAAGTCTTGTATGTATTGTGTGATTAGGTGAGAATTCTAGGAAAACTAGGACATTGATAGGTTTAAGCCATGGTATAAATTCATCTGTATATGATAATATCATCAGGGAAATATTAGTCTGATGTTAAATGACTTTAGCTTAATAGTTTTATTCTGAAAACAATTAAGCTAAAAATAAACTATAACTATATAATTATTCTGTGTTAAAAAGACAATAGTATATAAAACTAGTGGTTATTTGATCTTTTAAGACAATATATTTTTAAGATATTTATGTTTTCCAGGAAATGGGTTTTACACGGCATCAAGCCGAAGCAGCTATAAAAAAATACGGAACTGTTCAAGCGGCCTTAGATTCATTATTAGCGGGTGTGGGTAAGTGTCTGTCAAAAGTGTTGAATGAAATCTACATTACAACAGCTTGGTCTGTTTGTGCATGTTTTTCAACTTAGAGGTGCCCTTGGCTGAGTGGTTGTTTTGGCTTAAAACCCTTTGCCTCTCCTTGCTTAAGTTTGAGCTGCGCCCGTGCCTTCGAAATCTTACATGTGATAAAGCTATCCAGCTAGCTTATGGAACATAGATGGTTCTACTTAGGTGCCTGTTTGTGCCTGAAATCATGCCTAGAGCCGCACTATTAAAGCTGGAAAGTTGCCATATAACCTGTAATGTGTGGGTGCAACATAAAACATCACAAAAAACCCCCAAATATCTTTAATTCTTTAGATAAAATTCAAGTGATTGAGTAACTAAAGGAAACAATTTTTCATGTTTCATATTGCCTGAAATAGAAAAGAAAAATATCATATATCATGAGAATTGTATCTTTGAAATGACATTGTATTATTATGATATATATCAGTTTGATAAATATATGTATTTATTTCAGCTGAAAACTCATTAACAAGTAGTCAAGAAGTTTATGTTTCCGATGATGAAGAATTTACTGCTGCCTCGCAAAATTCTCGGACATCGGGAAGTGATACAAAAATGGAGTAAGACCACTCTTATGTTATGTTTTTAACATTTTATGAAATAAATGAAAATGATACTGATATTTTGTAAAACATTTATAATTATAGAGTTTATGTCTCTATCTTGCATCAACTGAAGTTGAAATAATGTCTGATAAGTTTCTGAGAAAACACATGGACTTGAAATAATAGACAACAATATTTGTTAAAATTTGTAAGTTAGCTTATTCTTTGTTGCTCAGTTTCATTTGTAATGAAATACAAATAAGGCGGTTTAATGTGATATAATATTATTTGACTTATGTTGAGATTTAATTCAATAACTTTTTTCACCATGATAATTTGACATGTACTGTTCTTAACATTGCAGTCCTAAAAACCCAGAAGGTCTTACTGCTTTATGGGTGGGAAATGTTTTACCTGAAGTAACTGATAAAAAGCTTCATCAAATGTTTGCAAGGTGAGTCTTTATGCATACATTGCTGAGTTGTATTTTCCAAAGCTCAGCCTCTGAATTTAGTATTTACTATGCTTTTTGTTGTACATTCAAACTTGTGTTAATAAAGATCACACTTTGACAAATTTGATTGATTATATCAAAGTTACCTCTTTATAAAGACCACTTGTCTAAGATGTTCTGTCTCTCTTTTGGATGGCATTTGTACATTGTTTTGACAGTAGATGGCTTGGAAATAACAACTGGTTTGTTCTTCTTGACACAGTGTATGTACTTGCAAACGTATTCATCAAAGTAAACTGTAAAACACAAACCTGGAGGAGTTGTCAGTCACAGTGAATATATCATTTTAAGTTAATCCTGGTCTGGTTCAAACATCTTGACAACATGATAAACATGTAGGGCTATTGCTGCCCTGGTACCCTGCTCCAGGCATATGCTCCCCATTGCTGCTAATTTCAAAACATAATCTTAAATATATTTGATTTTTGTGACTGCATAGCCAGTTAAAATTTCCAGTTTCTTGAACCCATAAGATAAAAGCAGTTTAAAAGCTATGCTTTTATGAATCTTAATGTCTATATGCTACAAAATTTCTTCTTTTAGATTTGGTCAAGTAAAAAGTGTACGATGTTTACCAGAAAAATATTGTGCATTTGTTAATTTTTCAACAAAAGAGGCTGCAGGGAAAGCTATGGTTGGATTACAGGTTTGATATGACAACTTGAATAAAAAATTTTTACTCGTTACAGATTGTCTATTTAGGAAATAGATATCAATTTTTAAGAGTGAGACTAAAAAAAGGATTGGAGCACCACACTAAATACTGTATTCCGGTATATACCGGGCAAGGCGCTTGAATCATAAAATGCTAAAATCTTGCCTTTTTACCCAACGGAATGAACTAAAATAGGTCTAATTCATCTTTACTCACCGATTTATGTATGATAATGAATGAAAAATGTAAAAATCGGCGAAAAAAACGATATTTGTCTATTTTGTGATCATGATTTCTGCAAGCGTCTAGAGGTACTGCTCCAATCCTGTATTGAGCTAAATCCAATTTTTAATGCATTGTTGTAAAATAATGAACCGTTTAAGTTCAAATGCCTAAGAATATAATCACGGTCGATAGACCTGAGTGATTAATTGCTAAGCATTTGAATGAAAACCTTGCATTATTGTACAACAATGCACTCAGAATAAATATTTATTACCTTTCTAAGACACCAAGAAGAACAAATATAACTTGACTGTGTTTGGTGGTTAAATTTGTTTTCGCTTCAGAGTTTCCAATAGAAACGTTCCAGGCTGTTCCAGTCGGTTGGAAAAAAAGTCTACTGTTCCAGAAACATCTTGCTCTATGATGAATATGAGTCAATAATTTCAAGTTAACATTATACAGGTCTATGGTGCTTGATTTTACATGAAACAATGCATTGTGGGACACCTGATGATAAACATATGTAATTAATGTCAAAATTGAGTTATGTTTAAATATGTTTTAAAATTAAAACATGTGTTTGTTATTGTATCCCAGGATATTCTGATATTTTTATATTACAGGGTGTAGAATGTGGTGGTCAGAGATTATTGATAAAATTTCCAGACCACCCAATTACCAATGGAAATGATCATGGCACTATAACTTTACGAAAAAACCAAAGTAATACAACAACAACAACTAAAAGGTGAGCACATGTTCACTGTATCTGTGTCTTGTCCGAGTGTGTGTGCGTGTGTTTGTTTATGATATATGGTAAGACAATTCACCAGTTATAAATGCAGTCTTTTTTCACGCATACTGTATGTTTTGGCTACATCATAATAAGCAAGTCTATGGGGCTCATTTTTTTATCATTATGAAGTAACAGTATTTTGGTGAAGTGAAGTCCAATAATTAACATCTTTAATTGTTTTATTGCTAAATGTGTCAGACTTTCTAACATTCTCTTGTTACTACTTTTTAGTGTGTGTGTTTTTTTTCTTCATGTTTTTCAAGACTAATTTTTATTGGGCGATGTTATGTTCCAAAGTTATGTTCAAAGAGGTTTTATTTCTGCATGAACAATTTTATTTAAATTATGACTTGGCCAACAAAAAAAAAAAGCTGCGTTTACGTTTGAATCTTTCTTATCTTGCTATGAATAGGCAGACAACTTTGAAGAAAGTACAATGACAATTTTTGGTATTATATACATGTGTATTTTGCATGTGTTTTCCCAGGAACTATTTTGAAAAATATACGTCTTAAGTTAATGTTGATAAAAGTTACTTTTAATATTGTTGTGATTTAAAATGTTAAGTGATTACATACTTTATTACATATCTTATTAAGGGTTTTAGTGAAAGTTGGACATAACTCAAACTTACAAAATGAGTTACAACAGGGTGAAATAAATTTGTTATAGAAAGTTGAGATTTTATCATACAAGTAAATGTAAGTTGTCTGATGTTTTTATAAAGAAGTTAAGTTTTAGAATATACAGAAAATCTTCCCCTTTGAGCAATCTAAAAAGACCTGTCACATGGTGTTGTTTTCTTATCTCTATTACCAGTCACTTACCAGATATGATATAAACATGATATAGCACATTTAACCTGTTGTAACACAGAATGTAAGGTTACTGTTGTCTTGCTTCTGTAAACAAAAGTTTCTACACTATCAACATATAAACTGCACATCATTATCATTCGCTAATGAAAGAATAGGACATGGAAATTTGAAAGGTCTGCAGTTAACGGAATTCATCAAAAATTGTTTGCTGGATTTTTGAAGACATCTTAAATTTCGCTTTATATTGTTGTTGTTCTTGAAAGATTTTGCAACTTTTGTGGTTTAAACTTCTTTATTCAATCCCCCTATAGTAGAGATTTGTTGGGACATGCCTAGTTTTGTGCTTTCAGACAATACATCTACATTAGTCAGCATATTAGATGCTAGAACTAAATATTGCTTCTTTATTCAGATTTCTTAAAACCTATGAAATACTTTTTGTGCCCCCACGTTAGTGGCGGGCATTTAGATTTACCCTTGTCCGTCCGTCCGTTCACTTTTGTGTCGCACGTAACTCAAAAAGTATTTGACCTAGAGTCATGAAACTTTACAGGAATGTTGATCAGCATGTGTAGTTGTGCACCTGGGCATTTTGGTCTGCATATTTTTAGTATTTTCAGAGTTATTGCCCTTGACTTAGTAAAATTTTGCAATTTTCAACTTGTGTCGCATGTAACTTAAAAAGTATTTGACCTAGTGTCATGAAACTTTACAGGATTGTTGATCAGCATGTGTTGTTGTGCACCTGGGTATTTTCGTCTGGATATTTTTAGTATTTTCAGAATTATTGCCCTTGACTTAGTAAAATTTTGCAATTTTCAACTTGTGTCGCATGTAACTCAAAAAGTATTTGACCTAGAGTCATGTAACTTTACAGGAATATTGATCAGCATGTGCAGTTGTGCACCAGGTATTTTGGTCTGGATTTATTTAGTATTTTTAGAGTTATTGCCCTTCACTTAGAAAATTTTTGCAATTTTCAACTTGTGTCGCATGTTACTCAAAAAGGATTTGACATAGTCATTAAACCTTATGGGCAGGTTGCTCAGCATATTTAGATTTGCACCTGGGGTTTGGCTTGTGGATTTATCCAGTATTTGTAGAGTTATTTCCCTTGACTTAGTAAAAAGATTGACAGAACAGTGGCGCGGTGGGGGCACCCATGTCCTATGGACACATTTCTAGTTTGTAGTAATTTGATACTTATAATTTAAGGTGTGACAAAATGTTTTTGTTCTTTTTGAGCCAGATCATACTATAATGTTATTTTAATGTTTAATAGTATAGGTGTAGCTTGATAAGATGTAAAATCATATTGTTTTGTTCTGTATAATGGTATTCTGATATCCTTACCTATTTGGTTGTGTTTACACATTTTACAATATAAATAATTGACATAAATGGAAAAGCTATAGATGGCATTGCATTAAAAATGACCAACATTTTGTTTATCATGAAAATGTGCAGTTGTTAGACAAGGGGCATTATTCTGAAAGCAATATTGTTTTAGTTATGCCGTTTTTAACTTACAGATGAGCGTAAATACAACATGCAGTGTTATTTGAATTCCTTGTTATTTCCTCATCTATATTCTGGAAAGAGAATAGAAATTTCTTCAAATTAACATTGCATGTTTCTATGAAGTCATGATTGGTGAAATTGACCAGTGTGCATTGATTCCTAGAAGATCCCTATCTTTATAAATTAAATTATCAAATTGGTAAATTACAATAAGAATTTCACCATAACATATTTCTGGTTAAATCTACTGTTATTCAAATAAAAGTTCAAAGTAAGGATCAGTAGATGAGAAAAAAAAACCCACAAAGAAGTCATTATTTCCAGAAGTCAAGAATTTTCATGTTTTGTTATGATAATATGAACAGATAGGGGGGACATATGTTGTTTATATAATGCTTTATTAATGCAAGGTGCAGGAGCTTATTGAATAGCTAGATTAAAAGATTATATAAAAAGAATATGTGCTTGATACATACTATATAATGTCTTGAGCATTGTTGGAACCTTCAGTACACATTCTGTATACACTACATTTAAAACTGACGGACAGAAAATACCTAGGGTTACCGAGGATGTGAGAGATCTAGAGATAGTGAATTGAATATATGTTGTCCTGAATTTGTAATAGGAAGCCGGAAACATCCTTCCATCATTTATGATACATACATGTATAACCCATAGTATGCATTTTTGAAGATAAGGGAAAAGTAAGAGTTGATTTTTAAATATTATGTAGATACTTGTGATTTTTGCTCTTTATTTAAAGATCAATTTTATGTGTTAAAATGGTAATGCTTTCACGGTGTCATTGTTTCAGTGTACATGTTTTTAGATTTTAAAAAGGTTCTTTTTGTTTAATGAAGTATCAAATTGTTGTATATTGGTAAAAAAAGTTCCTTAAGTTTCTGTAGGTTCATGAAATTAGGTCCGAGAAACTTTTTTTGTAAATAACCAAAGGAATATTGGGAATAAGGCAGCGAGTGTGCTTTTCTGATAGGTCATTGTGTCAGGCAAGTTTGTATTCTCACAATTCAATAACTAGTGAGTGGGAGCACAACTGTATACAATCAACATGGATGATAAAATCTGCCAGATTACCATACTCATTTTATTTTCTTTAATAGAATGCATGCAGAAATACAAAATCTGAACAAACAAACCTTTGTGTGAAAAACACCTCGATTCACAGAATTACCAGAATGTTTAGATTTATTTAGTTCACTGATTTTTTTTATCAGAAAGGTATATAATTAAGTGCTAAATGAAATGATTAGATTTGAAAAACTCCAAAGATGCAGCTAGCTTAGCAAGTATATCTTATGCATTGGTGGAAAAACTACACTTTTTTTAGCTAACTAATTTACATGTAGTAAGTTGCTAGGCCTTCTTACATTTGTAGAAAACTTTCTCATATCTTACTGAAATTTACAGTTCTTCATTGTTTACTTTGTATCCATTGACAATTGACAGGAGTAAATTTGTATAACATTATGGATTGAAATGATGAGAGTTTTCCTCTGTATTTTTTCCTTGTGTTTATCTAAACATTTTATACGCTCCGGTAAAATATATGTTAAGCATGTGACATAGTCCTCAGTAGTATAGAAATTTTGTAGTTCTTTCCTGTAGTTTATCCTTTTGACTGATACCAGCTGTATACCATAGCTGGTCCATGACAATTTATCTTAGTCTAATGGTCATTTGTCTCTCACCACTGATTTAGAAATCATTTGGTTTTTGGCCACTTAAAGAGAAATTAGTATTACTAGATAGTTGGAGATATGACAACAAATCTGTTGTAATTGGCTTATAAAGCAGACAAACAAACTCTAAATGATGGAAGTGTTCTTTTTCGGGGTCATGGTCACCAGTGCTAAAATATATTTTTTGCCATTTTTCTCATTCATTGATGGCTGTCTTATATTTGTAACATACACACCTTGGGTTATCGTCTTAACTTTGTGTGGAGTTAAGGTGTTTTTTTTGGTCATAGTCAAGATCATTGTTAATAAAAGTAGATTTTTTTTCACTTGCCCATACATTCATTGACTAATCTGTATTCTATATTCTTATACCAGTTTTTCAAATACTGAAAAAGGTATAAGAAATGCATAATATACCATCAAATTGTTCCCAGCATGACTTTGATTCAGAAACTGTTTCCCAAATGTATGTGATTTTTCTTCAATTGTATTTTATAGGTTTGGTTCATGTTGTTGAGTTTATTTCAACCATTTTTACACCAGTTATGTGTTCTTATTTGGTCATTTAAAAACCATTTCAAAAATTATTTCTCTTAAGACTTATGTTTTCATGATTGACATACTACCTACTTTGTATATTATATTTTATTATATGTATTTTAACTGATAATGTGTATCAGCTACTTATTTCTAATATTAATTAACCATCCATTGTTATATTTCTTCTAAACAACTGATCTTTTCTTCACTTGACTATTATTTGATTATCTTACAACATGATGAACGTTTTATGTAGGGGTATTTCAAACAAATACTAGTCAGCCTGATTTTACTCTTTTTCTACTGTTTCATTCTGCTAGATAAGGATATTTAGGGGTATGTATCTAGGTACTACTTGCACGAAAAGTGCGTGCTTTCTATCTGTTGTTATTGTCCTTTGATATTGTACTAAGCTTTTGATAGAAACATTGCCTTTTTAATCAGTGAATTGTCTTATATTAGAAGGGTGTTTGGTGTAGGATGTTTCATGTAAAGTTACATGAACTCCTCAAGTTAAGAGCCTCTGCAGAGAGTAAAGATAATTAAGTTATTTATGTAACACATCCAGGACTTGCATAGTTGTGAACAGAGTTGTTTTTTATCCGATGCTCATAGCTGTTACCTATGTTTGCTTATTATACATACATATATTTATTTGCATAGTCATGAATTTTAGTTTTAAAAATGTTTATTCATAACCATTAAGTATATTACTGACCTCAAACAAGGGATACAATACATGTAAAATGACATCTTTTTGTCATAAGTTAGAATTAAACTGAATTATTAAAATGATGTCATTTTGCCTTTATGAAAGAAGTTATAAATTTAGTTTAAACATATTTATTTCAATATTTTATATATATTACATTTTATATGTATATAATTATGCCCCCCTTCGAAGAAGAGGGGGTGTATTGTTTTGCTAATGTCGGTCGGTCTGTCCGTCGGTAGACCACATGGTTTCCGCTGATTATCTTGAAAAGTATTTATCACAAAGTCTTCATATTTCACGTAGTGATTGGTCATAACTAGTAGATGACCCCTATTGATTTTGGGGTCACTAGGTCAAAGGTCAAGGTCACAGGGGCCTTAAATGTCAAAATGGTTTCCGCTGATTATCTTGAAAAGTATTCATCAGAAAGAAGTCATATTTCACATATTGATTGGTCATAACTAGTAGATGACCCCTATTGATTTTGGGGTCACTAGGTCAAAGGTCAAGGTCACAGGGACCTTAAATGTGAAAATGGTTTCCGCTGATTATCTTGAAAAGTATTCATCTCAAAGTCTTCATAATTCACAATGTGATTGGTCATAACTAGTAGATGACCCATATTGCTTTTGGGTTCACTAGGTCAAAGGTCAAGGTCACAGGGGCCTTAAATGTCAAAATGGTTTCCGCTGATTATCTTGAAGATTTTTTATCACAAGTAAGTGAACCTATTGATTTTGGGGTGAGTAGGTCAAAGGTCAAGTTCACAGGGTTCTTGAATGTCAGTTTGGTTTCCGCTTATAATCTTGAAAACTATTTATCACAAAGTCTTCATATTTGTAGTATTGATTAGTAATACCTATTAGATGACCCCTATTGATTTTGGGTCACTAGTTCAAAGTTCTAGGTCACAGGGGCCTTAAATATCTCATAATCTTGAAAACTATTTATCACAAAGTCTTCATTATTTTTCTTTTTTCCATAATTGAACACTTCCATGTACCCATTTATGGCAAGTTTCTGTAACAAAATTACCAATTATGTGAGTCAAGGGCTAGAAAGGGGGGCATATGTGTCGTTCGACATTCTTGTTGTTACATAAATTTGAAAGGGATTAGAATGAAAGAAAAGTTATATAGTTCCTCTCCCTATAAAGTTATAAATTTGCCACTATAAGGTAATAGTAATAGATGAAATAACATTGATTTCCATGAAAAATTAATTTATTGAGGTAATCCATTTATTATATGGTAGAACATGTAAGATGTTTGTGAGTCAGATGGGATTTTTCATCCCGAGAGTACCTTGTGAATGATGTTCCAATGTGATATTCAAAATATGACAGAAATTATCATTCTAGCAAGTTGAAAATGTCTTATATTTTTAAATGTCCTGTATTTCTCTTAGCAACTTAATTTATAGGCCAATATTTTACAATTTGGTAGGTAGATAACTTGGATGGTCTTCTAACTTTTTGTGGTGATAGCGGGGACTGGCATCAAAGTCACTGAAGCCTAAAATCAATTTCTAATATTTGCTCGTACAGCCTATCTTTATTGACTGATGTATTTCATATTATAAGGAACAATAAATTGGGTCATTCTCTGACTTTGATTGATGTTTAAGGTCACAAGGTTAAGGTCACCAATACTTAAAAATTTTTTTTACTTTGGCAGCCTTTTTTGCTGATCATTGCCTTTCATATTTGGTAGGTGGAAACCTTATAATTTTAGGGCCATTAGTTTCGGGTTCAATATCTTGCAGTTATGTATATTTGAATGTCAAGGTAAATATCTTTGAACTTCATAGGAGTGACATACAAATTTACATTCTTTCCAATAAAAAAAAAGGTCATCACTGTCAAGTTATATATAACTGTATTAATAAGTTGTCTTGAGCAATCTCCTCTTTCATAGCTGGGTAAACTTTTTTGGGCATATTGGCTTATGACAAGAATCTGGCTAGGGCATATGTGTTAGAGTTTGTATGCATTCTTTCTGTCAGATTCTCTTTTGTAGACATGCAAACTAAAAATCTCAACACCATTTTGCACATCAGTATAAGACATTTGGTCTAGTTGGATAATTGACTGGAATACGTCTTGATAAAAGTTATATTGTGTCTCCATGTTTTGCTTTAATATTGTTTATCTTTTAAGTTAAATGGATTTGCATTATTCTTGTTTTATTACGTGAATGAGCATGTATTTTATTATGTGGTTTAGACATGGAACTATTTTCTATTATTATTTTGTCTAAAAAAGAATGATACCCTTGGCATCTGTTAGAATTGTTGGAGTTATTATGCCCCTGGGCATATAGTAATTGAACTGTTCGTCTGACTGTCTGTCTGTATGAGGTCAACTTAAACTGGTTGATTTACCTTAAGTTCTACCTGTACCAATGGCTTCATAATTTACACACTAATCAATATAAACTACATGATCTGGGCAAGTCACATAACTATGGCTTCCATTTTTTTCAAGTTATTGCCCTTTTCAGTACTTTGAAAGTGGATATGGTTAACCTAAACTGGCAAGTTAGATATATTTGAAGTTCTATCTGTACTAATGGCTTCATAAATTCTACACTTACTTATCAATACAAGTTACATGATGTTGTCAAGTTATATAACTATGCCATGTATTTTTCCCAGATATTTCCCTTTTTATCACATTTGAAATAGGACCCTGTATGGTTAACCTGTTCCGGCAAGTTGAATTTATATTAAATTTCTTCTAATTACGTCATTTGTTAAATGATATCTTCAATATTTGGTAAGTGGATACCTTTAATGATTCTCTATCATTTTGTAGAGGTAGGGGTCACTGGGTCAAGGTAAATGGTGTCAAAAATAAATTTACACATTTTTGCTCATACAACCTTTATTCAAATTGACATCTTTCATATTCAATTTAGGCATGCCTAGGAAGATTCTCTTTCTTCTTGTTTAGTAAGGTGTCATCTTGGTCAAGGTTAAGATCACCAATGTTAAAAATAGATTTTTACACTTACAGGTGTAATCTTGATCTATTGACAGATGTCTTATATTTGGTAGGCACTTCAATTGAGAAGTCTTCATACTGTTGGATGGAGTTAAGGGTCAGATAGATCAAGGTCATCAGTGCTAAAAAATATTTAAGCACTTTACAGCCTTTATTTATTAACAGATGTGCTTCATATTTGGTAGGAAGTTACTTACATGGTCTTCTTCCTTTGTACTCAGTTAGGGGTCAATGGGCCAAGGTCAAGGGTGCCAATTAAAGAGTTAAATAGATTGGCTTATACAGTCATATATATTGACTGATGTCCTTCATATTTGGTAGTTAGATAAGATCATGGTCACCTGTGCCAACAACAGATTTTTACAGCCTTTATTTTTTTTACCAATGCCTCATATTTAGACGGAACATTCCTCAGGTGGGGCTCTAAGTTTGGGTGGAGTCTTTATTTTATTGGTAAGTTGAGTATTTTTCATCTTCATCAAATAGCAATGACATGTCAACTTATATTTTTCACGAAAGGATATGACTTTGTCAAGTTACATAACTGTTAACATTTTATTTTCGCAATTTTTCTGTCCAAAATTGATTAAATGGGTAGACCTGTTTTGAAAATTTGTTTGTCACAAGAATCATGGCTGGGGCATTTGTGTTAACCAAACATGTTCTTGTTTTCCTAGTTATTTTTAGTGTGTGCTTACAACTGTCCTGTCAATGTGTTTTGTTTTAGGCAGATTATGCTGTTAAAATGTTGGTCAGTTGCTCAGCCTGGTTTTGTTTTTTCCCCCTGAACAAAGGTTTTTTTTTTGTTACTAAGATAAGTGAATAATAATTATTAAATGAATGCGACATTGTTTTAGAGACATTGCAGATTGTTTTCATATACATTTGTAAATCATAAATTTGGAAACCTTTTTTGTAACAGGGGATTTTTTTATTATGGTTCACGGTTTCATGTTTTAGAAAAGATATCGGTATATTTCTATAAATTTAACAGTTACTATGGAAACTTCTATTCTTAGGCATTTTGACTTTGGTAGAAAACGAAAATTCTGAATGTAAGTATATACTGCATGATAAAATGTTACCTTCTTTTTTTCTTTCTTGTCGTATTTTTCACCATTTGAATTTAATTATTTTTATGAAATTACAAAATTGTTTTGCAGAGAGAGAGATAAAAAGAGAGAGAGAGAGCTGTTGTAAAATCATGTACAAAGTATATCAAGTGTCTATTCTAGGGTGCGAATTTCATGATTTATGCAATTTTTCGAAGGTCTTGTAAAAAAAGTGTTTATCTTTGGATCTGAAAATTCTATGCAATATTAAAGAAACAAAAGAAACCCAATAGAAATGCAATTTAACTACTTATATTTTTGGCATTGATATGTTGATATAGGTATATTGATTGATATTTGTCATATTTGTCTGCACTTATGATAAAACAAATTTCTTTAAAAATTAATTAACTTTGATACAATCTTTTAACCAAATTGAAATAATAAAATGATAAAGCCTGCCCTTTTGTAAAACAAATCTCTTTTTTTCCTATGCCTGTGTTTGTGTGTGTGTTGAGGAGTGAGATAGAAAATATCCCAATTTCTGACAAATTTTGCATCCTAGAATAGACACTATAAAAGAGTAAAAGATGTACAATGTTTAAACATTGATGTGAAAATAAATTGCCAATATCTAGTATGTGCCACCTGGTTTCTACCATAAAACCAAACAAAGAAATATGCTGGGTTGATATATATGTTTCTGACCTGAAGTTGTTCATATGTATGAATAAAAGAAAATGTTTCCCTTCTGATATCACTTTCCCCATGAATAAGAGTAATGTAATGGAAATAGATTCAGATAATGGTGAAAAAAATGCCAAGGATGAAAAATGTTGGGGGAGAACTGTGTACATAAAATATTGTGGGAAATAATGCTTTTTTGGTGAAAATAAAGTACAGATTTTGAAACACTGGTCTAACTGTTCCTAGCTGCTTTAGGTGGCAGTGTAACCGTCTCTTCTATGACATCTCACCAAAAAAGTTGCTGGTACTATCAGGAGACTAATCCCATATATCATAGAGAAAATTGGGTTTGCAAACAGTGGTTAATATGATTTCCATTATGCTGTCATTTTCATTTTTATACCATGTGCACAACCTGTATCAATGTTGTTCATTTTATTATAATTTTCTGTTCATTTTCACACCCCAGTTCACTTCAGTCTTTTATTTTTCCCAATTTATGTCGGGGCTTTTGGTAGCTGAGCTTCGCCTAGTAGAAGTTTGATGCAAGCTTTTGGTGTATTTTTGTGTACTGTTATAAGTTCTTGATTTTATAGCTGCTGTAGTCTTTATCTGGACTTTATATTTATTCACGGGAGCTTACTCCTGTAGGTATTCTGTTTAATTACCATATAGATATTTAAGGGAGCTTACTACTGAAGGCATTCTGTTTAATTACCATAAAGATATTCAAGGGAGCTTACTCCTATAGGCATTCTGTTATAATTACCAGCTGAATTTGTGGTTTTACCCACAGTAAAAAACACAAACAGAGAAAATTTATTTGAAGCATATAGACAGTGCACAACAAAGTCCCTTTTATAAATAAATCAATTTTTTCTTGACAGAATTAATTTTTCAAAAATTGTCAGTGCAGTTAGATGATATCTAGTATGTATAAGTTTTTATTTAAATAAAAAGTTCTCTTCAAAATTCTTCTCTTTTCAGTCTCTTAACACTATTTGCTAATTCTGTAAATATTTTCCCCTACTGCACATAGTCACGTATGTAGTATAGGCCTCGATTACTAAGTAATTTGGACAGTTAGTTTAATGAAGATGTTTTACACATTCTTTTACATTGTTTATTAGCATTAAATATTATAATGTTGTTTTTTTTTTCTGGTGAGTTATCCCTTTGAAGTATTGTATATTTTACTTTGTAAGCTAAATTAAAGGAACCTTTCATTCAAGTTCTTTGTCTTTGAATTATTCATATGGAGTAGTATTAAAGTTTTGGAATCCCTCGACATGAAAACAGTTTTATATTTTACCAGAAAGAGGCAGGTGCAGAATACGATTTCAATTTAAGGTTTTAATAATCGGAAAATTTTAGTCCTACTAAATCACATTATACCCAGTTGTCATAATAAATTGACACATTTCATTTCTGTAATTCTTACTGCAATAATACCTTTATGATGTGTTGTTTAAAATGAGCACAAAAATTGTCTACTCAACATATTTTGAGAAGATTTCACCTGAATATAATCAGAAGTATTATTTTGTGAATAAAAATTATTATATAAATATCTTGTGTAAGCTTATGATTAGAATTTGTATATATTTTTGTTTTATTTCAGTAATGGGACAATCACAATAGGGACTGCTGTGAGAAACCAAAAACAATCTGGACCAGTTAATGGAAATGAGTGCTATTTTTGGAGAACAACCGGATGTACATATGGTGATAAATGCCGGAATTCTCACATACCAGCACATAAAGGAGTTGATAAAAAACCATGGCAAAAAGATCAATAGCTTTATGATTTTATTTGACAAGTACACCCTTGTACAGAAATATTAAAGTGAAATTTCGAAACACATCAGAGTTTTTTGAAGTGATCTTCAAGGTTAAAATATACACAAGTGTTGGTGATTGGAATATTTGTGTTGTGTTTGATAAAATAAGGATTAAACAAGAATAAGGTACTTGATATTTTAATGCAGACAAAAAATAGAAATAAGCAATAATTATTGCTTTCATATAAATTCATACCTTTTGAGTATTAAGGAATATTAAGAAATTGAATGACCTGCTTACCAAATCATAAAAGTCTAAGAATGAAAACATGAATAGTGTAAAACTTACTGATCTGAAATATTTACGTAAAGATTTAATATCCTGATGTGATGGTAAATGCAATGATCTCGCATGAACATTTGAATTTTGTATGAAATTAAAGCTTTAGTTTAAGATTTACTTGAAAAACATACAATTTTTAAGATTTACTTGAAAAACAAACAATAATTTAATCTGCTTTTATTGAAAAGGACTTGATTTTCATTTTTGTTACACTTCTGTTTGTTAAAACATTTTGCTCTGTACAGCTTTTCTTGGTGAAATGTACTAAATATGTATATAGATAAGAAACAAATGTGCTAATTGTTTAATTCTTGATTCATCAAATTATGTGTAAATGATAATAACAGCATTAGATTGTATGTATTTGTGTATGTGTTTCTTTTATCTAAAATCTGTTATGCCATTAGTCATGAAATTTTATAACAGAAGTATGCCTTCTAGTAAAAGCAAACTCTTCCTTGGTCTGGAAGGTTTCATCTGATATTGTTAGTTCAGAATAAAAACCAGTGTAAAAATCATCATGTATGACACTTATCTTTTGTTTTGAATTCAGTCTCTGAAAGAAAGCTTTTGATTGGTTATTTCACAGATTTAAGTGTAGTATCAGACCAATCACAGAGAAGTATTTTCAGACTTGTTTCCGTAGTAACCATAGATACAGATGAGACTATATCAGGCTATGAAATCTCGTGCTCAATATCTGTTGTGATATGATAATCATTTTTGGATCTGTTTATTACAAGTGATTACCTTAAACAAATGTGTCATATCTAATCATTTCAAGATGCCATTTGTTTATTTCTAGAAAACTGGTGATTTGAGTGAGTCTCACTTTGATAAGATTGAAATTTACTGATACATTATTGTATTTTAAAAGAAACACCAACTATTCAGTATTATTAAAAAAAAAATAAGAAAGGAAAAGTATTGCTATAGAATTGATAATAAACTCGTAAAGTTATACGCATGGAATGGTGATTTATTTTTGTCTCTTTAAGATATTAATTTGGTTTTAATGTTGTGAGATTGTAATATTTTGTTTTTAGCTCACCTGTCACTTTGTGACAGGGTGAGCTTTTGTGATCGCTTTTCGTCCGGCATCCGTCTGTCCGTCCGGCGTCCGTAAACTTTTACTTTAAATGACATCTCCTCATAAACCACTAAGCCAATTTCATCCAAACTTCACAGGAATGTTCCTTTGGTGGTCACCTTTGAAAATTGTTCAAAGAATTTAATTCCATGCAGAACTCTGGTTGCCATGGCAACCAAAAGAAAAAACTTTAAATATCTTCTTCTAAAAAACCCAAAGAGCTAGAGCTTAGATATTTGGCATGAAACATCTTCTAGTGAGTGTCTACAAAAATTGTTCAAATAAAAGCCCTGGGGTCAAAACTGGCCCTGCCCCAGGGGTGTCATTGTTTTTGAATATATGTGTAAAGAAAAAACTTAAAAAATCTTCTTTTAAAAAACCCAACGAGCTAGACCTTAGATGTTTAGCATGAAACATCTTCTAATGGGTGTCTACCAAGTTTGTTCAAATAAAAGCCCTGGGGTTTAAACTGGCCCCGCTCCGGGGGGCCTATATGCAGGTGAGCGACTTCAGGGCCATCATGGCCCTCTTGTTCTGTTAAACCTGCATCATCTCTTGTATTACAGCTGATAAATATCATTTTATTTTGTTATTCTGATATATATTTATCATGATACAGAAAGAATGGTTTAGAAGTTCTTATTTCTATTGTTATTGTTTTTCGTTTGAATCTGATATAATGAGGAACCTATCACAACCTATCAAGTATTTTATCTTTCAGCTATATTACTATAAAAGCAGAATATAGAGAGAGTCTGTTACAGGTGTTGTTGATATCATTTCATAAATATAAGGAAATATGAACAAGTTATCAGCATGCCGAGGTCATTAACTAGGCAACAAAAAATAATGTTAAAGCATAATTGATATTTTCAGGATATATAGTCAAGTATTAGATTTTATACTTTTGTTTGTTATATAGCCATTCCTGGCACATCAGTTATCTTTTTCCACCTAAATAAAACATTTTGTGATTTTTTACTGAACTGTTTTACACTACATTTAGTTTTTTGGGGTAAATTTTGATATTTATTTTACATAATAATTGATATTGTTTTAGATTTATAGTTTTTTCATACATGGCCACAATAGTTTTAAAAATGCGAAAACAGAAAATTAGTTTAATAATATAGAAATGTTATTATTTTTTTGGTTATGTAAATACAAAATTAGAATGTTTTTTATATAAAAAAAAGAGGCTTCAGTCGATGATAAGAGTTATGTATATGTTGAATTTCAACAATTAGTATCTAGGGATAGATGCAGTTAGAAGGCTAACAATATTTTCCTACATAATTTATAAATCTTTTAAACAATTACTGCCATGTTTTACAGATTTTATGTGGATTTAGTAACACATTTGTTAATATCATATGTTAGTGAATTTACGCCATCACTAACACAACATAATAATAACATAATGAGTGTTAGAGAGCAAAAAACAAAAGAAAATAACAACTTTGCCTACCTTTTTTTTTGCTACAAATATTAAAGTTTAAATTCTGATTTTGCTTACGTTGACAATTCGTTAGAGTGTTAGATTCAGCTTAATATTTATAATGGCACCTGACTAACTATGAGGATATATTTACTAAATAAAATGCATGGTTATGTATTTGATACATGTATGACATTGAAGGCAATATATTTGTTACCATTAAATTATGTTAGGTCATTTTTTATATTTTTAACTGTTAAAATTTTGTAGAAATTTGAATTTTTTGTTAAGCAAGTAAAATAGAAATAATTAGAAAATGAAATCAAAATAAATCTGTACTGCTGCATTTTATTTTCCAGTTAAGCAATGAAGAAATGTGATATTTGTTGTTGCTGACATCATAAGTTTATGTTGAGTTATAAATATTTTGATTTTGAATGTTTGTGTATATATATATATATATAAGTATAGCAAAGAAGTTATAAAACTATAAATAGAATAAATGGCTGCATCTATCTTAGTGGTAACGGTCAAAGGTAAACATTTATGATTATTACATATGAGCCGCGTCATGACAAAACCAACATAATGCGTTTGTGACCAGCATGGATCCAGACCAGCCTGCGCATCTGTGCTCTCTGATCAGGATCCATGCTGTTCGTTATCGGTTTCTCTACTTGTTATAGAATTTGTAAGCGAACAGCATGGATCCTGATCAGACTGCGTGGATGCCAAGGCTGGTAGCAAACCCATTATGTTGGTTTTGTCATGATGCGGCTCATATTTTTTCTTGACTTGTTGCTGTGTTTTAAGACTTGGTCATCATATTACACAACATAAAGCTCCCTTTTTGCTTCATTTATGCAATGTTTTCTTTAATAGGCAAGCTTATTCTTCACAGGTCGTTCGACACTATTAAATTTTAAAGTAAATATGAATATGTGAATATTTACTTTAAAAGATGCATATTTGAAATAGATGATTTTAACAGATATTATCTTTGAAATGTGTATAATGTAAAATGTCTAAGTAACTGTTTAGTTATTGAAGGATTTGATTAACCAAATACAGGTTTGAAATCCGTGTAAGGGTCCAAGATGTTGATGTATATTTCACTAGTTTGAAATGTTTACTTTCCTTGTTTTCATCATTTTATTACAAGTGATTGATTTAAATGTGCTGTTTTATGTAATAGAATTGTGTTTGTATACATGCCCTTTTTATGCCCTACAACTGAACATGAGATAATTGTAGAGTTATAGTGCATATAGTAACTTACTACCCTGAATTTACTAGACTTGCATTGCTGTAAGAATCTGATATATTATGTTATGTTATAAATGGTATATCATGCATCAAACATAATTTAAGGTAACTGTTATGACTATAACATCTAGGCTGTCCATACACTACATTTTATGTTTTACATTTTACCATATATGACAAATTTATTTTATTGCTATGGTAACTGGTTTTTGTTTGAATGTCATACACATGATGTACAGTGCATTAAACTGTGTGCAGCAGAATTAGGGAGGAGGGACCCTTTATAATATTGTCATTTTGTCATGTTTAACACTTGATAAGTCAGAAATTTAACATATAGTTTCCCGTTATTGATGGGAAAATCAAGCATGAATTTGTTTGTTTCTTGTGTTTAACAAAAATTGCAATACAAGCCATGCTGCTGCTTGTATGCATGTTACACTTTCAACATCATTCTGATTTAATGTATGACATCCTGCTTGTAATATGTTAATACACTACAGGTGATTAGGTTAAATATTGCATATATGAATGTGAAAATGCTTATTTAAAAGATCTCGGATCACATGCTAGTATTTTCTTACTGAAAAAAAAGTTTATATGTTTCATTACCGTAGATTACACAAGTAGATTTAGTATAGGCAGATATGAATGGATGTTGATATCCAATTAATCAAGTTTGCTAACATCTTTGAAGTCTTTCAACCCCAGAAAGCTAGAAAATCATAGTGTGAGGTGATTTGCATTGTAAAACATACACCTCTTGTTATTATATGTTTCATGTAAGAAAATATAATAAAAACATCTTTTCAAAATATTACTGGTCAAACAGTGTAACATACTATCTACTTGTGTATTCTTCTAAGCAACTTAGTATTAGTATTTGATTTATCCATGTGTTGTTACTTTTGATGAGAACTTGATTAAAAACAGCAAAAATGTGTGTGAGAGAAGATAGGTTTATGTACAGATGTATATATTTATTTTAAATGCAAGTTTTTACTGTAAAGTTTGAAAATGCATTAAAGGATGTGTTGTTTCACTACAGTCATTGATATGTTATAGTGTTATCATTGCATGTAGGAAAATAACATTTTCTCTAAAAACTTTCTGGTGGTTTATTGTTTTGTTTATTCCCTATAAAGTCCCTCCACTTTTCAAGGAATAAAGTACATATTCGTCTAAACAACTGGGTAGATTAATTAAGACTAAATTGTACAGGTATTCTCAGGTTATCCTTTACTTGGCTTTAATTTTAGATATTTGGCTATCGTGTATAGCATTCTAAAGGGAACATCTACAAAATTTATATAATAATGTATGCTCTAAAGTGTCCCAGTGTCACACTCCTTGAAGAGACAAAACAAGGAATATTACTTCAAAATTCTCCAAAACTACAATGTGCCGAGTATGTAGTAATATTGCCAAGTGTTCCCCGACAAATCATTACCTCAATCATTACCTCGGTTCACGTTGGCCTCTCTCTGAATGACACTATTTGAATTCCACTTATAAGAACATGTCACAAGTTTAGATATTTAGTTTGTGGCAATGCGTAGCGGACAGTATTAAGTCCCTAGGGTAGAATCGTCGTTTGTTCCATAGATAAAACAACCTACTTAGACTTGGAGTAAAAATAGTTTATATATACAGCAATGCGTAATGGAACGCTACAATGGGTATATCAAACATGGATCAAAAGGAATTCATTGTTAATCCTTGCTGAAACTACGATGCCAACATCTTGTATATTTGATCTGAAGCATTGACTGGTACACTTTTTCAAAGTCTATACACTAAATATATATGTGCATCAGTTTTGATCCGATCAATAAATACAGAAGAGACCCATGATTTCCTATTCCAGTTATTGAATGAATTTAACACACATGCCCAATGATGATGCATGAAACGTCATTGTTACAAAATGGTGATATCTATGATGATTACATGAATAAATACAGCTTATGCCTACAATGACTATGTTAACCTGTCGACGTCGAGTCATGGATTTAAAATTACATTGTGCACATCAATCTATTTAACAGATTTTGATGGTTTGAGCCACAAAACTTTATCTGAAATAAAATTATTTGAAGGCCATAATTTGTGTCTCAAGCATTTGAACTAGCCGGCCATCAACTTTGACATATCAGCCTCGCACTCATAAGACAATAGGTGAGTCAATAGGATACTAGATGAATGTTAAAATGTAAGTAAAATAGCTGTATATAACTGTTAACATAAAATACATATTAATGCTGTCCAAAGTTCACTGTCAATACCATATGGGAACAGATAGTTAAACTAAGGGCTATGCGGAATTTTGTGCTTACTGTAGAAATGTAACCTTATCGAGTAATATTGAGGCGAAACTAAACACTTATTTGTGCTCAAATAGTTTGTCCATCTCTTTACCATGTTGCCATTCAGTTATCATAGTCTGTTAATAATGTATTTGTTTAATTAACCTTTTTATACATCTGTATAAATTTATTAGAAGATGTATACATTTATTAGATGTAATAAATTGAGCAATTTAAACGTGTCACTGTCTTACGATTCTGTTCTTTAAAACTGTAAATTAGTGTTGCCTGTAACATTTCCGGTGTTTGGTCTGTTTTGGTCTGTGTCCTTAGAATCTACTATTGTTCCTGATTTGGTTAATTCTCGTTTATTAACTATCTCACTGTTTCCATTTGAAGTACGTGGCGTGGTTAATTCTCTCTGACTGACAACTTTACTTTTCTCTTTGGATAGCTGTTCTTTTGGGACAACAGGTATTGTTAATTCTTTTTTATTAACGATTTTACTCTTTTCTTTTACATTTGACACCTGTTCTTTTGAAGCACCAGACGTGGTTAATTCTCTCTGACTTACTATCTTACTCTTTTCTTTGGATACTTGCTCTTTTGAAACGCTAGTTTTAGTTAATTCTCGCTGATTTACAATTTTACTATTTTCTTTCGAAACTGTCTGTTCTTTTAGAGCACCAGGCTTTGTCAGTTCTCGCGTGTTAAAATTTTTACTTTTATCTTTTGAGTGATCGTTTCTTGTTGAAGCGCGAGACTTCGTTAGTTCTCTCGGAGTAACAATTCTACTGTTTTCTTTTGAGATATTTTCTTTTGAATAGGTGGGCGTGATCTTTCCTTGTGATTTAACTTCTGTTCCAGATTTAACCATTTCAGATGACCTTTTCTGTCTAGGTTTTCCGAGACTTAAGATACCAGTATCCTGTCGCTTTGGATTTTTAGCAGATTCGTTCCTATTTGTAAGGCGTCCAGTTTCCAGAATAACCGAGGTGTCATGTTCATTTATATTGTTAACGCTGTCTGTATGCATTGAAATCTGTGTTGAGGATTTTTGCTTCCTTGTAAAATCATGAGTTAAAGTTTTATCTTGTTCGATATCTGTAGGTATATTAACTGTCGTCTGCCTAGGTTTGGCTATAGTTGTATCAGTTGACTTCTTAACGTTTATCTCTGCTTTGCTAAAGTACTGTTTTGGAGTAGTTTTACACAAAATTTCAAATTCTTTTGTCTTATATTCATTCCCTTCCCAAGCGAAACAACACTGCTGTTTATGTGGTAGGTATTGCCCACAACACCAGTTACCATCTGGAGCTTTTCCTCTTCCAATGAAATACTGCAATTCATCAGAATCATATCCTCCCCTGACGGCACCACGTGGTATGCTTCCTGCTGTGTCGCAGCGTTTCCATGTTGCTAACCCTCCTAGATCTGTTAAAACACTGTAATCTGTAGCTTTGATTTCAGCACCTCTAAATAGTACAGTAGCATGTTTCCTTGGTGGCAGAACTGTACCTGGAATAACCTCCTCTCCAACCTGAGCTACACCTGAATGAAATACTTGATATTTAGTTGTCGGTAAATTAAATAAAATACACAGAGTTATATTTTACAATTCAAACAAATAATTTTATGCATGTAGTGGTTGGGTTTTGGTAGAACAACAGTCAATCAGGTTAAAATATATATTTATTCAATAAAGAATAAACCTGTTATAAAATAAAACAACAATAAGACATCACATTACAAAAATATTTTACAAGACAAATACATTTCACAAAATACATAATACAACATATTACACAATTAACAACTCAAATTACAATAAAAACAAGTTCACAAATAAATAGATATATACATACCAGGCTTTAAAGTTACATTAAATGAAAAAGTAAAAATATTTTTCCGTCGGCCTTAAAATCAAACATTCTACAGTTTCATTAACCTGTTTAAAAGTTTTGTTGTAAATCTCATCAAATATTGTTCATAAATTAGGATTTTAAACGGGAAAGCCCAAGGTAACACTAAAGTTCGTATACGAATTTTAACATGCAAATGAAGACTATAATGAGCTCGTGTATTTTTTTTTTTTTTTTTTTTAATGCGTTTATTTAAGGTCGCCGCCGGAAAGCCCATATGGGCGACCGTACACTCAAGTCGGGTCATCCTAGAGCGTCCCGCCGAGATTTTTCGTCGATTTTTTTCCAGCTTTATTGGTGGAGGAAGACCCCAGGTGCCCCTCCGGGCATTATTTCAGGCACGAGCGGGCACCTGGGTAGAACCACCGACCTTCCGTAAGCCAGCTGGATGGCTTCCTCACATGAAAGATTTTGACCCGAGTGAGGATCGAACCTACAGTGGTGAGGGACCTGTGATCTCAAGTCAGCGACTTTGACCACTCGGCCACGGAGGCCCCTGAGCTCGTGTATGCGCTGCGTCACAGTTTTATAGTTGCTATCCGGAACACAGCAAATGTGATATTTTCTTGTGCAAACACACTTTAACCGTTAAAGCTTCACGGTGCACTAAACCTGGGGTTCAGTAAAAGTAATCATCTCGTAAAAAGATTAAATTTGTATGAAAACATCCGTTACAATGCGGAAATATACCGTTAAATTAGGACTGCCAATTATAGTCATGTTTGTTGATTTAATATTGATGTACGGATGATCCGAAGGCGGGGTTTCTCATGCAAACAGAAATTGTACTAACCATTTCGCCACAATGAGGTTACCTATTTTTATGCTAATAAAACTCATTTTGATTGCTTGGACACCAAAATAAGATCTGGAGTCGATATAAAACCTAATTTATTAATGAAATGTCGCTATTTAGTTTTTTATGAAATTATTAAATGTAACTTTAAGTATAGAAGAAATCTAATGTATTAAATAATGGAAAAGAAAATACCAAGTATTTCTATGAAGAAATAAATGAAAATAAACTAATATATTGTCACTTTGAAAGCAATACAAGGAGTGGTCAGAGTTACTGAGAAATGTTATATTCCAGAACCAAATCAGCTAAAAAAAAATAACTGTCATACAAAATCAAACTTGCAAAACAAGTTCTATCACCCAAAACACATAACACCACAATATATTTGGTCAAATTACCATAAACATTGTAAAAAGAGAATTTGGATTATTTTAACTTTATCTACATGCATGTTTTACAAATTCCCGCTCACTTGTCAGATTGTAATTATAGCAACATTGATATGATATTTTCTATGAATTATGAACTTAAGAAACTTACATAAATAGGTATATGTCTGGTCGCTATCATCGTATCCTACTTTAATTGCCGCCGGCGCAACTGCACCATGCGCGCACATACACCATTCTAACTTTGGCGGCTCCTGAAATGTCAGAAAACTTATTTGCACAAACATAATTTTGCTATTCAATATGAGACAGTGCTATTTAGTTTATTTATCAACGTGTTTTAAGCACGATTATACGATGTAAAGATGTGTTTTGTCGACTGTTTAGTAGATAACATACTAACACGAATAAAGATGGAAAAAATATCTATTTATAAAACTTTCAAAACTAAAACCTGTTTGATAACTCGGCTAGAAGACTGTAGTTTGGTATTTTTAGCACTGTGTTGTATTACATTGGCCATATTGGTTGGTATATCTCTAGATTCACCAGGAAGCACAATTGATGACTCTGTTGGAATTTCATCCAGGAAGAGTTCATCTGTCGACGGACCGACACAAAAACCAACTTTATGGTAAGTTAGCATCGCTTCGGATTTGAACTTCATTCCACATTCCTCACAGATCTGTTCCCCATCCGTAGCGATGGGCGTCGGCGACTTTTCCTTGTCCACCTGTGTGAACAATAAGTGCTCAGGCATAGGACTCCAAGCCGACTCGCCTTTAAATGCATGTATCGACTCTCGTATCCGACTCTCCATTGTAGGTTGTGTAAACTGTAGTAACTACTCAATGTCCATACCAAACAACACGTGAATTTGTTTATTAAGGGTTCTTATTGAACAATTTTGTTAATCCCGTTAATTTACTAAATATTCCATACAAGAATGATTTATGGATGTGGAAAGTATCGTTTTCCGTCCTTTAAATGTTCACAAATAAAGATTAAATATGTGTTCACTAGCTGTGATGATCCACATAGGCCTTAAATGCCGAGATGAGAAAAAGAGTTTGTAAAAAAGTTATTTATGTTACACGATTTATGGCTACTTTGCTTTATTATTATATAAAAAAGAAGAAGAAAAAAACATATGCCAATATAACTCTTAAGACGTACACCATTTATATATAGAATGTTGACATTAACGTAAAGGGTTTTGTTTTTAATGAAATAAAAGCACAACAGGCTTCACGCTATGCTTGCAAACAAAGAGCATATATAACTACTACACAAGAACAAAGGCGAGTAAGGCACTTGTTATATATACAATGTATATAAATTGATAGTCACAGTCTGCGTATTATTTACATTCCAATAGGACGTTTTATTATAATGATACTAGGAAATAAAAGTCATTAACTGCAGAAAAATAAATTGTTGAGTTATATAGAAATATATAGAAATATAAGATACGTGTATCTGTCTTTTTATTATGCAGTGTAAAGCATATAAAAATAAATATCATGATATGACAAATTACATATATCCGATATTTGCGATCAATCTTATTTTTAACCAACAACACCAATCATGATTATTATCATTTGGACAAATGATCATTTAGGCTTATATTGTTACAAATAAGTTTTCTAATAACACATACTTTATTATACTGCACGTTTGTAACGTCGCTTTTCATTGGATAATTGTGACGTTTATATAGTTTTATATACAAGGCTGTTGTCGATTCATGAAGAAATCTTACTTTTTTCTCTAAAAAATGATGTTTGCTGTATTATAATTTCGTTATAAAGATTGTTGATAGGTTATATGGCCGTATATAAACGGCTGTTTGCAATATAACCCTCGCCTAGCGGCTCGGGTTATATTTACAAACAGCCGTTTATATAGGGCCATATAACCTGTCAACAATCTTTATAACTAATAATATTAACGTCGAGTCAGTCATTATTAAAGAACAGTAACCATTCGAGCTATCATTGTATATTGTTTACTGAGTTGTCGATCTTTAACCTTTATTTTTCTATAATATATTTTGCACGCAGCACATGTAGTCACTTGTAGATGTCAATACATTATTTATATATAAGAATTTTTTTTACGGAAACATTAAACTTTAAGTATGAAATGCTATACAATTTTTAATGCATTTGTAAAACTTTAACATAAAGGAAAAATATAAAATATTTTCCAACCATCGGAAGAAAAGTAATAAAAAGAGGATATTCAAGTTTTTTTCTATAAATACATTATCTATTTTCATCAAGTGGTATGAAAATAAATGTTTCATGAGTGGCGGAAGCCACGAGTGAAATATGTTAATTTTCATACCACAAGATGATAATAAATCATGTATTTGTAGAAAAAACTTGAATTTTCTGTTTATTATATATAGTTTTCTCTTTTTAAAAATACAATTTGAAAGTTTTTCCCTTGAATTTTTTATACTGGAAAAATTCAAAAGAAAGTAGTCCGACAAGACACCAGTGAAAATATGTTTCACTGCAGTGAAAATTAAATGTTTACAGTGAAAATACGGAAAATGAAAATAAGCATTTTATTTCATCTATATTTCTCAATATTTCGTTTATAAGTATGTAAATATCAACATAACAGGCAATTGGATTTCTTAGTTAAACTCATTTTTATATTGTAGATGACAGAAAATCGGAATTATTTTGAAATCTAATAGTTTGATAAAAAATATATTGTGGTCCTAAGTTATTTTGATTCTGTTATATATGTATTTTAAGCTCGTTTATTTTATAAAACAGATACGACGTATGTAAATGAATTCATTTATAAATACATATTAAGTACTGATTCAAACAATGTACTATTTAGTACAAAACCATTATAAAAATGTAAACTAAACATAAATGATTCTGTATTATCCCCTCCTATAAAATTGAATGGTATTGTCCGACCGATCGACCTACCGTCCATCCGTCCTTCTGTCCGTCAGATTTTAATTGGAATTATTCAATGGTTAATGAGTTTCATTCCGTCCACAAACGTAATAAAATAAACCGTTAAGTTAAGTGGTTATTTTTACAGGTTAATGCCACATGTGACAGTGATATAAAAGTTCTAGATAGATTGTAACCTTCTTCTCCAGCTTGTAGTTATAAAAATCGATATCTAAAATTCATATAATAATGAATATAATACGGAAAAAAAATAACAGTATATTTGTGCAATTGTCAATCAAGTATTGTTATATGTAATGTTAATAACAAGACAGCTCACGACATGTTTCGGACCTTTCCTACTCATGTATTTCCTTGCCTACTGGTACAAATTTCATACATAGAAAGCAAAGTAAGAATAATTGAGCCGCGTCACGACAAAACCAACATAATGGGTTTGTGACCAGCATGGATCCAGACCAGCCTGCGCACCCGCGCAGTCTGATCATGATCCATGCTGTTCGTTTACAAACCCTATTATAAGTAGAGAAGCTGATAGCGAACAGCATGGATCCTGATCAGACTGCGCGGATGCGCAGGCTGGTCTGGATCCATGCTGGTCGCAAACCCATTATGTTGGTTTTGTCGTGGCGCGGCTCAATTAAATTTAATACCGTCTCGTGAGTGTCATTTGTTTTGCGTGCGTGCGTGCATGCGTGTGTGTTTGTGTATTTGAACATCGAAGGGAACGATTATGTCCTTAAAGTGCTGAATTTGCTCTGCTTTAAAACTGACACAATCCACTTGAAGCTTGGGGGATTTAAATATAAAATAGAAAAAATGAGCAATCTCTAACTCTATCTTTTTAACATCACAAACTGGCCATGCTCTATACCGGTAGCGAAAACTAATCACTTCCGGTTCCAGCAAGTTAAGGGTAAGACACGACTAAATGGTTGTCTGCACTTTTATCTATATTGTTCGGCAATGTTAAGGTTTTAATTCAAAATTCAAAACAACATTGGTGTACATGAATTAACATATTTAGAGTATTTAGTCGCCAGAGTGAACAAACAGACTATTTTTGTGTAGTACACTGCTAGGCTCCTTGCCGATGGATCTGTATTGCTGGTTTATTTTAGGAATGCCACAATTGCTTGTTGATCTTTGTTTTTTAATATTTTGTCTTGGTAACTGATAAGAAAATATGAAACTTCTCTCCGAATTTATCATTTGATGACAGTTTCCCGTGTTACATATCACTTTTTATCAATGTCTACGAATGATGCGCTGACATATTTATCAATAATTACATCTCAATAATATCATATGATACGAAAGCAAATCGTTTTTGTTAGACAGCCTTTCCAATATTAAAATAAAGATATGAACGCCATTATGGTGGTAATTTAAACTAATTCAAACACGGTCATCACAAACCAATGCTATACAATTCCTCTTAAAATATAAGAATTAAAATATATTCAAATCTTGAATTGGGTAATTTAATAAACAAATGAAAGATATTCTCTTTTACATTTGTGTGCATGTAGAGTGTAACATCATCTCGAATTTGAAGACATGGTATTATTGCTATTTTAAGGTGATTTTTTTTTATAAAAAAGTAATTTAAAAACCTTGATTATACTATTTTCACCCGAGAAACATAAAATATCGAAACAAGTTAGTGCTATCTTGTTTTATTTAGATTTTTGCAGTAATATCCTATTTATTGAAGATATCAATCAAGCTATACTTGACTGAAATTATTTGCGAAATCAATAAATTCGGAAATAAATATCTGTTTGGGAACACCTTTTATACAAATGCTTTAAAAGTGCCGAGTCAGTTTTTAATAAACAGTTGTTTCTTCAAATCAATCTGATTGATATGAAAAGATAATCAAAAGCATGCTGTATTGTACGATCTTATAGTGAGCCGCATGGATATTAATTCAGCCAGAGAAGTTATGAAATCTGGAGTCTGGTAATAAAAGGAGAAAACGACTTCTATAGAATAAATGATGGACAATTTCATGACTGTTTAATAACGCCTTCGCCTTCGCTGACATCGTTTATAACCCATCGAAATCATATCAACTTTACACATAATATGCCGAAGATATTATCAGATCAGATATTTACGGTTTTAAATATCATCACAGAACTTGTTTTTCATTGAAAAGCGACTAGGACTGTATGATTTGTAAAAACAACTATCTAAAATATCACTACACAATTATTTTCCTTATCCGCTGCATTCACAAAGCCACTAGCGAAATGACACTCGTGTACAAACGAGGGATGTTCGAAATGTATTGCTTATTTCTATCTGGTGACTTCAAATTTTAAGTTAGCTCAAAAGTGTTCAAAGGGATGTCTAATTTGTGACTTTTAAAATATAGAATTGATAATATTGAATCACATTTATATGTTCGAAGCGCTACGCTAGATGTTACGCAACAACGACTTCGATTACTAGAATACAAAAGTATAGACAAAGAGGCCCGTAGTAGAGAAAACCATATCGTTATATCTGGTATTTCCGAATCAAATGGTGAGGACCCGGTGAAATTAGTGAAAAACTTTATTGATTTCATGCCCTCGAAGTACGCCCCGGGGCTAGAAATGCAAAATTTAAGCCGATGTATCCACTTCTTGAAGGCGTCACGGTACGCTGATTTGTGCACAGTAATAAGGTACAGATGAATTGCAGATTCAAGTGCCTGGCGGAACTTGTACTTCCGCCCAGCAAGGAAGGATTTCAATTTCGGAAACAAAAAGAAATCACATGGAGCAATGTCTGAAAAAAAACGCCGAAACTATTGCGGAGGTATGAGCGGGGGCATTGTCATGTAGAAGACGGATATGCTTAAAACCAGTGACAGGGCGTCGTTTCTTATAATACTTTTTCAGTTTCGTAAGTAATACGTCTTTGTAGTACTTCCCAGTGATACTTTTGCCCTTTTTCACCGACACATTTATTGCGACTCCTTCACCAGAGAAGAAAATTGCATACAAAACCTTCTTTGCACTCAAAGACCATTTGGCAATTATTGGGCGTTTTTTTGTGGCCCAGATTTTGTTGCTAACTTTTCTGACGGGCTCAAAATAATGGACCCAAGTTTCATTACCTGTGACGACATTGGCAAACTGTTTTTTGTCATATTTTGGAAATATTTGAAGCAGCTTTTTGGCCACCTTAACCCGTTGCCTCTTTTGCTCATCGGTCAACAGATGTGGCACCCATCTAGCAGAAATCTTTCTGACTTTCAAATGCTTCTTCAAAATAAAGTGAACCGTTGATAGTGATACGCCTACCTCTCGTGCAATATCACGAACTGTAAATCTGGCATCTCCTTCAATGATATCCTTTATTTTGGAAACGATTTTGTTACGAGATGCAGATTTTGGCCTACCTGATTTTGGTGCATTTTTGATGCATTCTACACCAGACTAAAATTTCTTTTTCCATCGCCTAACTGTGTCATAAGACACACAAGAAGGCCCATAAGCAGTAGAGAGTTCAGTCATCAACTGCTTCAAAGAGCAACCCAGTTTTGAGCGAGCTTTGATGTAAGCCCGTTTTCGACGCTTCTACCAACCAGTTTTACTACAATGGTTAATGACTGCGTGTATTTAAATGGCAAATTGTATGTCTTACACTTACACTTAGTCTAACATGTACATTTATACACCGTTGTGTAGGTATTGAATTACCATATACAGGTATGTATTGGTTTTTATCGTGTCTCACGTGAATCACGAGATAAGACAATAAGCAGATTAGGAGATTTATGGGTAATTTAACATGGCGGATGTGTTTTGCTGAAGTCCTGCAAACAGATAGAATTTTCGCATTATTTCGCATAAAAATGGACACTCAATCTTGGAGCTCTACATCCGATGCTTCTCCTGGCCCAGAAAGGCCTTATATGAACAGGTTTGAACCCCTTTCTGACTCCTGGACCTATATAAATCGATCAAAGAGAGCGCGTCACTTAACGGGTGGTGAAATGTCGGACAGGTCGTGTACCCCACCACCTCCACCATCCTCTCAGATTACCAGCGATATTGACCTAAATGAAATGAAAAAGCTTCCAACAGACGACAAATTGAACTATATATTAGAAGGGATGTCTAATTTGTGACTTTTAAAATATAGAATTGATAATATTGAATCACATTTATATGTTCAAAGCGCTACGCTAGATGTTACGCAACAACGACTTCGTTTACTAGAATACAAAAGTATAGACACAGAGGCCCGTAGTAGAGAAAACAATATCGTTATATCTGGTATTTCCGAATCAAATGGTGAGGACCCGGTGAAATTAGTGAAAAACTTTATTGATGCCAATTTGAAACTTGACACGTCTCAATTATTTCTCATCCGTGCATTTAGACTTGGCCGCGTGTTCACACCACGAGCTTCACATCTAGATAGAAACAGACCTAAACAAAGATTCATATTGGCCACATTCAGCAACGCTGGTGAGGTTAACGCACTGATGGGCTATGCACATCGTCTCAACAATTCTGGTATTGGCATTTCCAGGGACTACCCAAGGGAGATAAGCGATGCACGAAAACGTTTGTGTCCCGAATTCAAGCGCAAACGAGATGAATTTGGTAAAGAAAATGTGAAGATATTATACCCAGCTGCACTGCTAGTTAATGGTCGAATCACCCGCAACTTCTTCCCGGACTGGCACGATATTCTCAAGGAATCCGGAATCACTGACGTGCACAAACGCATATCTGATTCTCTTAAATCCAAATCAGATAGTATTCGTCAAGCATATGATGCACAGCTTTCAACCCATAATATTCGTAGGTCTGACGATGGCCCCGATCAGCCACCTTACACACCAAACTTAACTCAAGGGAAACCCCATTCGACTACAGATACAACCTCTTCACTAAACAACATACCGGAAGAACATTCACATGCAACGATTAACATATCTTCCTATCAAGCTGACAATCAAGCTGACAAATGAGTAACGTAGACGACATCTTGTCATCCCCACGCAGCAATACTCAACATAACACTTAATCAAAGAACGACACAGTCTATCCCCCAAAGGACAGATCATCCTCAGATCATGATAGTGACAATAACAGGTAGGAGGTTCCGAGGGCAGTGTGCTCTGGCAATATTGACACTATTTACGAAAACAATGCTGTCAACAATTCAGAAATTATCATTTACGATACTTTTTTTTGCAATGAGTGCACGGAGTTACCAAGTACATCATCTAAAACTATATGTGAACATTTCAAATATTCTGGAAATAGCCCTACTGCCACATGTAAGGAATATAATTCTGAAAATATAACGTCAGTTTTAAAAGGACATTCAACAGACATGAACTCAAGTAAACAGTATGTGCTGTCAGAATCTTCATTAAAAGTAGGTTGTCTTAATGTTTGTGGATGCAAACCCATCCACTTATTACAAAATATTCCTATGAACAATAAATCCATTTTTTATTTTTCACTCTGACTAGTACGCGAGCACTTTTGATTTGTACCTCGATTTTTGACCACACCGTTGCTTGGTTACGCCGAAAGATCTTCAGTCTTGGCCACGTCTACTTTAGATAATCTTTGAATGAAAAATCTTGCTTCCCGTGCGCCAAGGACATTGATAGTAAAAGTCGTAAAAATTACTTCTGAACGGTGTATTGTTTTCAGTTTGTCCCGTTAGATTTGAATTTACCTATTCAATTTTTTATATACGAAGATACAACCTTACTACTACCTATACACATTGTATCTTGTTAAATTGTTACATGCGAATTTGACGTTTCATTATTTATTTACTATTTCAGTGCATTATGTAGTTTTTGTATTACTATATAGCGTATGTAAACATACGGTCTGCCAATCAACATTGATTTAACCCGTGTTGAAAAATATTTACCTTCATTACCTTCAATATAGCGTTCATGTTTTTGTCATGCAAATCGGATTCAAATCATAACGCTAACGTTTTCTCACTCACAGTAAACTATTATGTAGGTTAACTTTGTCAATGTGTATTTTTTGTCTGTCTTTTTTGTTTGTTTTACATTGTTAATTGTTGTTTACATGAGCACATTTAGATGTTTCATCACTGTCCCCATGTTAATTACCAGTACAATGTTTAAAACTTTATTTTCTGTCATGTTGTTCTGTATATGAGCCTGACATGAATAAACGTTTATGTTGTTGTTGTAGCAATTCTTTTTGAGCAACCCTCGTACATATGCAATTCAACGAATTTCTATTTGGCCACTTACTGTTTACTACAGTATATCTTAGAAATAGTTGTGGGAGAAAATAATAAATAACAAAATATACCTTTATTATCGTTTATGACTCATATGTAAAACATAACTTCATTGCAATTTGTTAACGGATACACAAGTAATAGAGAGCTTTAACCTGGTGGCTACCCTTAAAACACAATGTAAAAAGGGGAATCAAATCTAATTTCGTTTTTTTACTTTGTTTCTCAATTTTCTGCGGCAACCGGCTCAAGTAATTGCAACGTTTTGTGTTTGTGCAAAAATGACTATACATACATGGTATGATAATTTTTATATTGTTAATTATGCCAATAATTGGTGTTTGTCGGACAAAAAGTAAGGTGATGTACGTGTAATGTATAGCATGTCATTTGTGTTTTGTTCTCTCCTTTGTATAAAACTCTGATGATCAAAAGAAAATTGTAAAATATTTTATCTGTTTGAATGTGGAAGGAAAATATTTACTGTGAAAATGTAAAATATCAGGTTTTAACATAGTATTCACTTTGTTATATATTCGTCCTGAAAGTTTTGCCTCTCTGAAAATATAAAAGAAAACTGCTTTACAACACTGACAGACAAGATAGTGACACCTAATTAAATATTGATTTAAATAATGTTTAAATGTACATTATGTTATTTTTAACTTGCTTCAAAAGTTATCATTCATTTAGTAGGAAAAACTTAGTTGAATGTTATAAGAACTTGTTGCCCAAACCATTTGCTTGTGTTGTATACTCATCATTGTATATTGATTGTACAATTAAGTTAATGTATATCAAACATGTAATCATTATATCATAAGAGGGATGACCCAAGAAATGTCGCTTGTAAATTGAATAGCCTAAGGGTCAAGATATGGTTAGACGTGTTATTTTTCTCTCGCATATTTATTTGTTAATCTATAATAAATATCAACAAAATTTGACAAGTTTTATATCAAGTGAAAGCTTATGGATTTATTTACAAGAATATATGTTTTTTGTTTGGAATATTTAACTAAAAAGTGCTTTTGACGACCATTTTCTGGATATTTTGATAAGATGCAATGTGATTGCGTGGATTTTATCTTAACATTTACCTTTAGTGAACACATCTCTATGAACTTAAAAGGATACAAAAGGATATAATTATAAGTGAGCTAATCCTATTTAACTGATATTCTATTATACACTATTATATTGCTGTGAGCGATTATTTAGTTGTTACTGTTATGATGGATATAATGACTTGCAACATTAAATTATACAATTGAAAGATTAATCGTCATGACTAACAGCAAAGACCGTACAAAAAAGGAATCATCCCCGGGAGCCAATAGTGAACAACCAGATAAAGTACACAAAATGGCTGACTCTACCCCACCATCGATAATACAACCCAATGCATCGCCAAATATGACTGGAACTGCTACTACTGGATCTTACATACCACCACACTTACAATTCCTTACACCGCAAGGGCAGCCACTATACCAATATATGATTACTCCACCCGCGACACCAGGCTCACCAGTAACACATTATCCGACACCAAATATGGCGCACGATAAAGCGACTTCAAACGCACTCGTACATACTGATGACGATAATACCCCGCCGTCATGGGCGTCAGACTTAATTGATGTAAAATCTATAAAGGCACTTATCCCGAAAATAGACAAAATAGAGCACAGAATAGGACAAATGGAGCATACATTAGGAAATATAAAAGTAACTTTATCAGAATTCCATAAGACTATCAACAACAGAAGGCAAAGGTAGCGATGTGTAAAGGTCCTGTCAATTTATAAGTGATAAGAATGACGAACGAAAAACAGAATATGTCACAATAAAACAACAAATGCATTAGCTCAATGAAATGTACAAACAAGCCGAATCCAGCATTAAAACACATCAACAAGAGGCAAACAAGTTCAAAGAGGAATACTTGATTTGAAGGCACGATCTATGAGAGAACATCTCATATTCTATGGAATTCCAGAAAGCATACACGGCATAAATGAAAACTGCTCCGAGCTTGTAAAGAATCTATTAGAAACTGAATCGAAAATAGAATCACATTCGCTCGTGCTCATCAATTCAGTCCAACAAGTGGTGGGAAAGTTCGTCCCATAGTGAAATTTCACGACTATAACTCACGAGAAATGGTACGCCTTAAGTCCTTACAAACTGACATTAAACAATCATTAAAAAACAATAAACGTGGAGTGGGAATTCAATCGCCCAAGAAATTAGAATATTGAGACGCACGTAACGCCTTCCAACCATTGTAGACGATGCAGAACAACACAACCATACTACGCGCATATCCGGGAATACATTTTTTTATTAACAAGAAATAAGTAAAGTGTTTTGTTGATCGCAAGATATGTGAACCACCGCACAAACGTGATTAGGATTGTCACGAGAATTCGGGCATAAGATTATTAACATGGAACATAAATGGTTTATGTAGAAAACTTTCAGATACAGACGTTTTAGAAATTAATCATCAATATGATTTAGTTCTTTTGTCCGAAACATGGGTTTCTAAGCAAACATGTTTAAACTTAGATTTAAGTGGATATTGTAGTTAACACCTATATGGCAATAAGACTATTAACACGAAGAAAGGTCGATATAGCGGCGGTCTATCAATATATTAACGACAAAATCTTAGTAAACATATAGAAATTATTGAAAAAATACAAAATGGCAAGTTATGGCTTAAACTATCTAAATGTTTATTTCATTTTAAGGAAGATGAAGCCGAACAAACATTTTAAAAATAACATACAACCTTGGTTTAATTCGGAGTGTTTTTATGATGCAAGATCTATGTTCAAAAGAAAAACAAATATATTCTTACGTAACAAACACTGTGCTAATTCACGACAAGAATATATTCAGGCCAAAATAGCATATAATAAAACCATACGTTTCAATAAAATAAAATATAATAACGATGAAAAACAAAGGCTGGCAAAGCTAAGTAAAGCTAACCCAAAAGAATTCTGGAGAAAAATAAAAATCAATATACAAAAAGTAAAAGAACTGCCGAAAATCTTGATATTCAGGATATACATGAACATTTTGGACGGAATTACGGAACAGGGTAACACTACATGCCCCTGCCATTATATGGCGGGGGCATAATGAAACAAGGTTCCATTTAAAGATGCTGGCTCTATATAAAATTCAACGCCGAATAATTCAGGGTTACATGGTGGACCGACGGGAACTTGCCATGGATCGTACACAAACTCTCGATACGTTACAAAGCACATTACCTCTGGGTAATGAGCAGTACTGCTCCAATGCCTGTTGTTGTATTGTTGTACTGTTCACTATGCTATTGTCTATGGCTTCAGCCGAATGGTCATTTGGCAAAAGAAAGAGGGTGAAAACGTACCACAGATCCACTACGACCACTATAAGACGTGCTATCTGGGCTAGTCCTTATGGAAATGGAAATTAACGCTGAATACATAATGGTTAACTTTGCAGCAAGAAACAATCCCGCCTGGCATTTTAATTTAGAGATAAATACTGTGGAACCAGACAGTAAATGTCAAGTTTTATCTGGGACATAGAATGAACATTGTATCCCAGCGAACGTGCTCTTAAGTTTTAGCAGATTGCGTTCATCAAACTTCACTTGAGCGGAGACCCCTAAACACCCTGTTTTTGGCTACTGAACGGGGCATCCTCTCCCTTTACCCACTCAAAGCCGTATAATTCTATAATGTTTGGCCTGGCTACGCCACAGAATATTATCGCCTCGGTCAATATGACTTTCTGCCGGTGAATATTACATCATATTCAATGGTTCACTAGTCAATAATTGTTTTATTATATGAATAGGCTAAGAATTGAAAAAAAAATCACAAAAAGTACAACCTTATATACATGTACACATTTTGCCTCGTTGAAGCGCGGGAAAAAAAGACGCACGTGTTAGGCGTGCAACGACTACTCGAACGCTGCGCATACAAAAGTAATTCAAGTTAATACTCATCATTGCGCTGTAGCCTTTAAGTAAAACAGTAAAGTAATGATATTTTAATCGAGAAATATGCCCTAAAGAACAAAACGCAACAATATTTATTTTAATTAACACGCGTAATTAACAGTCAACGGTGTATGGTCATTGAATATGAGTCTCAATCCATTTTTAGACTGTGAAAATCCAATTCAGCCAGTGAATATGATACCAACCCAGTAAATATGATTTTATAAAAAGTTCTGTTGACTACTGTTTGGACCAATGAGATTGCAGCTATATTAGATCATATAATAAGTACAATTAAGTTAAGAGGGATTTGATTTTCATTTCTTGTAAGGAGCATAATGATTATACGAATATTAAGAAAAGAAATGAAAGGTTAAAAACAACAACAATATTACCTGTCCTTTCGATATATACCGGTTCCCAAATGTCTATTTTAGACGCATGTGAAGCATCATACATATACAATGTAGTTCAATAATGTATATATGGTAATGGAAACTGACAAAATGATTTAGAATTTTATGAAAAGTAGAGAGCACATGACACAGATTTGCCAGTTTGACACTTAGATACTAAGTATTACGGAGATAAAGCATGATTTTATACTACTAATTTTCTTTGGCACCATTCTGTGATCAAAATAGTTTTTGTTTTCCTGCAACTGATTTGAATTTCTTTTACATTGGGCTTATCAAAAAGATACAAAATACTTCAAGTTATCACCAATATCAACATTTTCGTTACCCATTGTGATTTTAAAAGAACCATGCTTTTACTGTAAATGTATTCACAAATAAACATATTTTACGGTAGAAAATCGTAAATATTTTTAAACCTTTGTTACAGGAAAGGAAATTAATTATTTTTGATATAATAGCTGAATTTATGGTTTGCATATTATGAAGACTGACTTTCCATAAATATTTAATCAAACAACACTATCTCTTGCAGGGGACTTATGAATTAAATTGAATCTTAAAATTGACTTAAAGTAAAGTACTCAAAGTAAGTTCTGAAGAAGCAATTTACATTAAAATCGAGAAAATAAGAACCCCTAAAAAGCCTAACACGGTAAAATTGGAAATGTTCCAGCCTCGGATTTATTGAGCCTGTTCATGGACGGTACTGTCAAGTGCAAACTACCGTCCACGCCGCCTAGCACCGGCTTAAGCAGAATTCAACATTTAACATGAACTGGTACAATTTTGAATTTTGAAACATCCGCAGATGTGTTCATATGGCGATTACCATGGAACCTTCAATGTGACACGAAAGTGCCATTCCATGTAAGCGGCATATGATCCCCATGTAAAAAAGAATGCGTGTGCCCTAAACGAGAAAAACAATGGGCGGAACTAAATAAAATGGAATTTTGAAAGGGGATCAGAGGTTATGAAGCCTAAGTTACTAAGTTTTAACAACATTGGTAATTTAAATATCCACTTACTAGTTCTATCTTGACGTAAATGCAACGGCTTGTGACCTTTTATATGCGTGTTTGACTCAATCGAGGGACATTAATCTCGATCCAAAGTCATTATTCAATACACTTAAATAAGTGTTTTCCTTATGAACTTATGTAAGTACCAGCTGTACTTCGCTCAATATTTTGGGTGACTTTCCACTTTGTTAATTTACAAAGCCTACATTTTGCGTACTTGTAAACACGATTTGCTAATATTCAATTATCAGCTGCATCATACGATCATGTTAAAGACTTAGGCAATATAATCACTCCGAACATGTCACTTTATCCGTCCGTCCTTCCGACCATTCGTCTTAAAAGAAATAGGGGGTGGATATCTAAGGACAGAAAGAGAGAATAGAACAAAAGAGAACAACAGATTAATTTCGTAACAAAAGAGGAATAGAGCCAATGACCCTCTGTAGAACAAAAACAACAGAAATAACCTCTTATCCCAATTAAATCGCATATCTGTCCGTTCAAAGGGGTTAGATATTATGGGGTTTGGGTTTGTGTACATCTTAACGTTATGATCTATTTCGTACATGTAGTGATGGTGTAGAAAAGAGTTGCATAAAGTTGTTAAAAATGAGATGATTATTTCCTAAGAGTGTCCGTCCGTTCGCCTACAAGCACACAATCAATCCATCCATTCAAACACTCCATATTAACAAATCTTTATCCATATTTGAATAATGTTTCGATTTCAGCTTAAATCGGTGCCGGAAGGGTCGTGGGGGGACGATAACTTAAATCTTTCATTACCATTCATCACACCGAACAAAAATCAGTTTGCCGTTTAGGGTGTTAAAGAGGATTTTGATCTAAAATTCACTGCAAACGGTTTTTTTATTATTATTTATCACCCTGTTTGTTGATTAATTCTGATAAATAGACACATGCCTGCAAACTGGTAGATACGATAAAAGCAGACTAACAAATGGCGACAGTAATAATAGCTCCTGTATTTAAGTGACAGACAAGGAAATTTATCCTGCTAAACGAATAAACTTAACGTTGATTTAAATGATCCCCGAGCGAAATTGAATTTCTTTGAATGTGGCAGAGACATCACTCATTATTCAGATGAAGACATATTCGATTATATATGTCTATTAATGACAGCCATTAAGAAGCAGAAAGATATGTAAAATGTGCAATTTTCCTCTTGTTTACAGATGCTGTATTGCCGATTTGTTCTAAAATGTAAAATGTAATCTTGTGATCTGCAAACGTTATTGCTGTTATTTACATTTCTGATGTAAATACTAGTCATTAAGTTAAAATAGTCTTAGCTTTAATATACGCAAATATTAGTTTTCCCAGAAAATAGAGTCGTAAATATGTTCCATTGATTTGAAATTGTCTTTCCTGAAGAATAAAAACGAAATGAAATAACGTAAGTAACGTAATAACGATCACCATTTCATCCTAGATTTATTTTCAACTACTATTGTATTTAACGATACCACACCACATTGATGAACATGCACGTATCTGTGTCACAGAGAGTATTAATCTTAGCATGTTATTTAGATAATTGTTGATCAACATGATTTCATTCTGATATAAACTGTGATTGATTAGCGTAAAGAACTAATTTATGACATAATTCCCACGATTTATTGCTTGCGATACGTGTATTTTACTCAATATTTTCTTCAGGCTGAATAGAGCAGATTTATAACTTTAATTAAAAGGTTAAGAAATGTAGGAGCAGGATTCGGAAGAATAAACACATACGAGTATGTAGTATTCTATTAAATCTTTAAATATTGTTTATATACAGTTAATATGTCATGGCCTGCCAGTTCACATTTTTGTTATCATGACAGATATAAAGTAACTGCGCAGTGCAGAAATCAATAGCGAATTAGGCCGTTGTCCATTATTTATTAAACGATGTTTGCAACATATCATATACTGGCTGAAGAAATTAAAAGCGATACTATACTTTTGAAAATTGTTATGTACGCTTCAGTTGAATTAAATGAACACAATAATCAATGTTGCGCTTCTAATGCACATAGAATACTAAATGAGTACGGAAGTATCTGATGTCTTGAACAACCCATATTAATATGACGTCAAATATTTTGTTAAACTTTTAAAATAAATGGTAATTGACTATTTTTGACAAAAACTTTCAAGCGATATTTCAAACAGTCCATTGTTAAGTATTATATATGCGCAATTGTAGAACTCATTTGAAATGGCCAGCTATCTGACAATTCTTCATAACAAAACTTATAGAAATGGCTTAGCCAAATAGAGATAATCGTCACATAAACTTGGGACTGAAACGGGTAGATATGTTGCTAATAGAATACCCGCGAGGACCGCATATGTCAGCTTTCTGCTAGTAATGATGTATATGCAACAGTTACTCTATATACGTTCTCTTTACATTGAAACCATACTATTAAAGAAGACCAAGTACGTTCAAACTGATTGAATTTTTAAGTACTAAAAAAGAGTCTGAATTATAAGGTTTAGATAAATTTTCATATTATTTTTCAAAGCATCTCAAATTGAATTACTTACTGGTCTGTAAATCAATGTATAAATAAGGCCCTGTTATATTTAATATTGATATTGTTTATTCTTGAATTAACTTGATTTTTTTCTATTATGAAACATTGTATCTTCTTACCTACCTACCTACCTACCTACCTACCTACATTGGTTAAAATGTAAGGTAACGTAAACACATATGTAGGTACATGGGACGAGTCCATTTTGGTGAAAAAAATTCCGATATTTTTTATATTTTCTGTTCCATGATGTAAATGTTTTATGGTGTGTGTCATTATTAATTAATGTTTATGTCTTTTAGATATTCCACAATGCCACTGATCATGTTGTTAAGTAGTTTCATTTTTTCCCAAAAGAAGTAAAATTTCAACGTATTTATGACTGAAGTATTGTTGTCAACTACAAACTTCCAACTTCCATGCATTAATCACAACAAAATTTATGATTTACATAATTGACACTGGTATTCGATGCACATCATAAAATTGCACATATATCATAGATGAAATTACAATTTGATTAAAATTTGATAATTGTTTTCACAATATAGATATCTAGATGTTTCGATAATGAAAATTGGAGTTGGAGACAGGTGCATGTTTATTTTTATGAATTTATACTTTTTGTATGGCGTTTTAATTTTGCATGCCTGCTTACGCTTACTTTTTTATGTGTAACTCTTGTGCGATTTTACAATATTGCTGGCTTATTTCACCGTTTTAATATCTGAGGATAGGCTGAGAATATTTCTGGATTGCATTTACATGAGGTAATATCTAAATGTCATTGTTTATATTTTATATAACTGTCAGCAACAAAAGCATATTAGTGTTACGTTGACAGTTATTTTATATTTTGTTTCATCTTCATTTAAAAATGTACATTTTTTAGATCAGTCTGTAAGATTTACACTTTAAACTGTAAATGCATATGTTCTTCATATTTTATAACATTTATAGTTTTATCATATTTATAAAAGTATATAGTGTCAATAGTAAAACTTTTTAAAAACAAAAATTGTTTTTAATCAGACATATTTATCTCTTTTATGATTGTGCGCCACTAAAACGTGAAAAGGGTTAATTAATATTGAAGTGTGATTTTGTTTTAAAAGTAATTAAGAAGGAAAGGACGTGTACCTTACAAAATATGTTGGCAGAAAAGAAATAAGTTTAAATAAAACATGTAACGTTGGGAAGATTAAAGTACAATTCAAAAAGAAATATAAAATATGGAAAATAAAATTACCATAGATAAAGATAATCATAATAATATTAAATATAATTAAAACATAAAAAACAGGAATTGAAACAAATTAACAATTAAATGATCAAACAAGTTTTGATACAAATCTTAAAAAGAAATATAGTAACATTTTCTCTTGTCTGGAAAACAAAAATGCATTTAAAAATATCAGAATTAGACAAAATAACAAGTCAATTTTATATTATCCCTTCGGATTCAGTCAATATTTCTAACAAATGAAACAAATAGAACGCACAATGAATAATTTCAATAATGCCAACCGAAAATCAAAATCAACCGTTCATTATTTGTGTCCTGTTAGTCATTTGAATGTTAGTATAAAATTGCAACAAAAATTATTGCAAATTGGTTTAAAAAGTTATAAAAATATTGAGTAACACCCGGAATGTTTTTTTAACAGGCCTATTGGAGAAAATATTAAATTGTACTTGAAACAATCGAATACTTACGAATCAAAAACAAACAAGGTGCATTACGATTTTTGCTAACTTCGAAAAAGATGGTAATGATAATGAATTTCAATGTTTCAGTGCTTAATTTATTGTGAATCTTTTATTTGTTTTGATAATAAAATAAGTAGTGTAGTGATAAATAATATGAACCTTACTTAAGATCACTCCGGAATCAAGACGGACGCACTATTAATGCCAGTTTTAAAAAACGGAGTTACTTTTTCTTCTTATAAATGGTAACATGACCAACAATTGAGCAAATAATCTGGATTAAAAGTGTGATCGCTCGGAAGCATTAATCACAACAAAATTACATGAAATGTACAGAGTGCAACATCCCTGACGCCCCCACCCCTTATCCAAGACCACCAGTTTCAGTCCAGATGCTGTGTTTTATTCTTTATTTGCCGAGTTAGGAACTGAGTTAGATGTTTAAAATTTTGATTGATTTAAGAGGTGCGTCCGTAAAGTACACGGACGATTTTTAATTTGAAAAATAATGTTGATAGATTTCAAAATGAAACAAGCCGCTTAATTTCCTTCTACATTTCTACTATCATGCGCAAATGTATCTAATTCTATGCATTGTGTACAAAATTATAAAACTATATAAATATAAATCATCGTCGCATCTGCCCTTGTTACAACGACGTTTTGGAGATAACGACGTTAACGTTCACTCTTTCTCAAAGTATCTAATCGTCCTTCTGCTGGAATACTTATTTTCATCTGCTTATCTGTTAACAGATTCGGTACCCATGTAGCGCACTCTTTAGTCATTGGCATGTTTTCAGTAATAATCTTGTTAATTGATGTTTTACTAATGTCACAATTTTCCGCTATTTCTCGCACTCATACACGACGGTCGCAAAACTACAAATTCGAAAAAAAGAGATTTCATTTGCAAAAGAGTATTGGTGGCTGTACAACTTCCAAATACGTGATATGATATAATAATATTTTTTGCAACCATTGTTTTTTCTTTAAATACAAGCATTACATGCTAACGAAAGACAAATGAATTCTCAATTTGGAATATTTATAAACTGACGATGAAGTCTGTACTATGAAACAGACTCGAACATTTCAAAAGCTCTTTTTGTTCATAATTGTATTCGAAGATTCTTTTGGCGTATATACTTATTTCAAATCATTAATCGAGTGAAATAATAATATACTTACTAGAATGACAACATACATAATTGTATGACATTGTTCATAAACGCAAATATTTGTCAAAATCACCAAAACAAACCAATTTCCTCCATACATGTTTTTGTAACTATTTATATAATTTACATGATAATTACTAAAATTTATGTTCGTTATAATGAAGTTTACTGATTACTAAAATTTCCCAAACACGTGATAATAACTAATATTTCCTTTTTTAATAGTTCCTATCTTCTCAACCAGGAAATATAAATTATAATTTGAAAAGGATATAAATCTAATGAACTCCAACTATTCAAGAAAGAGCCCAAAACACCTATACAGGGGGTAATTGTACCTTATCTTTACCTCTTTGGAAATGATACAGAGTTAATCATATAAAATAAATCTAGTATATTCATTAACAGACATATCTATTTGAATTACATAAGGAAATCCCAACAAATTTCTTGAAAACTAAAAGACGTTATGGCAATTTCACTATGATGCCTAACTAAAAATGGGGTAATTTTACATAGGAATTAAAAATAAAGTTAGTAAAGCAGCATAAAACTGTAATTGTCCATGATAAATTGTAATGGTTAAAATGCAAATAAGATACTGAATAATTCAAACCAATCTTCGTGTCTAAGAGCAATAATAAATATGTTCATGAAAGAATAACTAGAAATACATTTCAGAAAATGAAGATCATAATTTAGAAGCATTGGTATAAATTGAACTTTATATGTGTTTACATAATTAAATACCCTAACACAGTGGTTTCAGACATGACTTACCCATAAATTGTTGGCAAAAATCTCTTTTGTATAAACAGTTTATTTGTATGAAATGATTATAGTTAATGTTAATTGCGCACCTTTCTGTAATGTCAAGAAGAAACATTTTTACATTATCAGTATTAACTGTTTTATCAACATTGCAGCTTCGTAAAGAAAATATAAAGCACATTGATACCAGGTTTCAGCTGCAAATCTTTTTTAAGTTATGCTATTTATCTTTTAGAATTGAAAAGAGACATGGGTTTAGCTTTCCCATGTTTGTTTCAATAGAATAGAGAAAATAAGAAACCCTAAAGAAAGCCCAACACGGCAAAGAAGACTTATTTTCTCCTACCTTTGTTTATATTCTGTTCATTTGCTCTGTCGTATTTGACGAATTAGGCATATACCTTGCGAGGCTATGTTTTCTATCCACAATATTTTATTTGACTGTTTTAATTTGAGCAAATATCGCTTTCTTTACATTTCTAAAAGATACTTAAAGAGGTTTTACTTTACGGATTCTGAACATGGATTATTTGTTTCTTTTTTGAAGTCCATTGGTATATATTTAAACTGTGATACATTTTTTTGTGTCACTGATATGCCTCATTTGACTTTAGAATAGTTTTACAAAATTATATATTTATATTCTACTAAAACAACATGTCACATAGGTATAACGAATTCTTAAGTTTTTAGAGCGAGTGCTTTGCCTCGTAACTTCACTCCAAATTAACCAATAATAAATTCCTATTTTACTATAATTAAACTTTATATTTCACTAACTATCAAACAGGTAAATTGACAGTTTCATTATTCAAACATACTAAGCTTAAAATCTTTACTAAATGTGTCCTCTTTAAATCTGGTCAAAACCATTCTGATCATCATTTAAAGGAAATACCGAAACATACACTGGCGGCACGGTTGACTTCTCTTGGTCTTCACTGGGTGCATTTTTGAAACAATTGCCGTCAAGAACAAAAGAGTTATGTTTTTAAGAGAGTCGGCCGCATAAACAATACTTAATTTCTTAATACATCAATTACTCTTAAAGAAAGTCCCAAATCAGGCCAATCATGAATAATAGTCAACGCAATTCTAGAAACTTTTAGAAATTAAGATATGTAAGAAAGTTTGATTCCATTAACAACCCATTTTATAGCGTTCTTTTCAATGAAAATTACTTCTGCTTCCATTTATAATCAGCTGACCTTGGGTTGATGTCACCGAGTCTAAATACAAACTAGTTTTCTCTCGATACAATATATCAAAAATTAACTAAACAAATATATTATGAATTAGAATTGATTTTTTCCTTTGAATTTTGAATACTAAAGCATGCAAGCTCATTTTTTTCTATAACACTAATTTCTTGTCAATAATATATAGATGAAGATCAAACAGTTCGATTATAAGGATAGAGCCGATGAAAGGAAAGCCACATACCATATGAATCTATAAAAAAGTATAAAGAAAGGACAGACGAATCAGACAGATGCCCATAAAGGAGCAGTTGATGACGAAGACTTTCTTGAACTAATAGCCTTTGTTGGAAAAGAAAGATTCAAAGACGTCAAAGTTTCCGAAGAGTTATCACCAGAGCAGAGACAGAAAGCCCTTAATTTGAGACGGCATACAAAGATAGGGTATTGGCGGGTTTCAAACAAGAAGGTATATAGACATTTTACTGCATTTTCAACCGATAAGGTTACTTACCAATTCCATTTTGAATGGTTAACTCATGAGCCAAGTTAAATCGAATAATGAGAAAATTACTATCCGGTTGCAGGGGAACTAAAAGTTATGTCGATGATATACTTGGATATACAATCACTTAGGAGAGCCACCTGCAAATAATCTAAGATAATTTCCAGAGTGAGAGATGCTAGGCTTACCATTCGACCTTCGAAATGCATGGTTGGTCACATTCTCGGGAACGGAGTCATTGAACGCCGCCTTTCCTTGATGATCTTGTTTATCATATTTTACACATTGAAAAAGATAAGATCCAACGTGTTAGACAAGCTGAGATTTCGAAGACAAAGTACCAAGTTCGAGCCTTTGTGGGCCTGGCAGGGTACTATCGAAAGTTTATGACATCTTTTGCAGAAGTTGCCTCACCTCTGGCTGACCTGAATTAAAAGGGTAATCCTAACAATGTGACTTGCGGAGATGCTCAGAACAAAGCGTTGAGAAACTTGAAAGAAAAATCTCCGATCTAAAGACTGCCAGACTTCAACCGAGAGTTCGTTATACAAGCGGATGCTTCTATTGTTGAAAAGGAGTTGCCTTGCTACAGCAGTACAAAGATGGTCTGTTTCTCGTAGCATTTGCCAACAAGAACAGCAACAGCGCGAAAGAAACTATACTGTTACCGAAAGATAATGCCTTGCTATAATCTTTGGAATAAAGGAATTGGGAAAAAGTTTGTAATTGAAACCGATTACAGTGCCTTGTCATATATTCAGAAAAGCAAGCATGAGAATGGTTGATGACATGGGCTCTGTTTCTTTAAAATTATCGTTTACGGATACAGGCGGTCAAAGGTTTACAGAACTACTTTGCCGATTATCTTAGCAGACAAGACACAAAGATCACCGATACAGTCACCCTAGATACCTTAGCGAAGAAACGCAGTGCTCAACTTAATCTTTACCTATTTTATGGAAGTGTGTATATTCCCTTCAAACGAGGCGCTAATGTCAAAATTGAATTTTTCTTTTTTATCTATTTATTTTATGTTTACTTCAGCAAAATCTGATGAAATTTATTTTTGTATCAGTTTTTAGCTAAACTTTTATTTGCATTTTATTTCATATTGATACATCAGTTTAAACGCAAGTTAAAAGTATTAAAGTACGTTAAAGGGAACACACTTTTGCTTTATTTTACTGCGACGTCGACTCGTATTGTGACGTCACGTCAATTGTTTTCAATCAGGTTCTTGCTGTTGCTATATACTATATATATATATATATATATATATATATATATATATATATATATTGAACCTGATGTTCATTTGTAGAAATCCGGAAGAAAAACAAGCAAATATTTTCTCGAAAAGGACCTTTCAGTATTGTCTAAGACAGTGTTCAGAGTTGAAGCAAGTCTCCAAAGTTAGAGCAAGTCTCCAGAATTGAAGCAAGTCTCCAGAGTTGAAGCAAGTCTCCATAGTCGTAGCAAGTCTAGAAGCGCCGCAAGTTCAGAAACGCAGCAAGTCTAGAAGCGCAGCAGGTCCTTAGACGCAGCAAGTGAAGGAGCGCAACAAGTCCAGAAGCGCAGCAAGTCTAGAAGCGCAGCGAGTCAGGAATCACAACAAGCCCACAAATACAGGAAGTCCAGAAGCGCAAAGTCTTGAAACACAGCAAATTAAGAAGCGCAGCAAGTCAGGAAGAGCAGCAACAAATCCAGAAGCACAGCAAGTCCTGAAGCGCAGCAAGTTTAGAAGTACAGCAAGGTAAAAATAAAAGAAGGTATTAGTTTCTCTGTCAAGCAAGTTCCTTTCGTTAATAAGACAATATCACCTTAAGTAGTGGACTCACACAGATGAACGTCTGTTAGATTGTATTCATCCAGGGTTAGTTTTGTTTAAGTACTGGGCAAAGCGTTTTGCACAAAGAGCAATTGTTGAAAGTTCTTGGTGTTTGTATTCTGTGGTGGGCCATTGGTATGTTTGGTTGCTATTAGGTAGAGATTGACCAATTGGACTGGCTACACTTTTGGTTTATTTTCGATGGAGATGCTGGGGTTGGTTGACATTGTTTTGAGTCTATTTAATAACCATGCTTTCAGCATTGTACTCTATTTTTAATTACATACATGTACATTGCCACATTGTGTCTATAGAAAATAGAGAAAATAAGAATCCAAAAAGAAACGCCAAAATTTAAATTGTTGCAGGTTCGGTTTGATTGAGCCTGTTTATGGACGGTACCGTAAAGTGCAAACTACTGTCCACGCCCCTAGCACCGGCTTAAGCAGAATTCAACATTTAGCATGAACTGAATTTTCTCATGGTAATGGTGAAATTTTAAGTTTAGAAACATCCGCAAATGTGTTCATACGGCGGTTATCATGGAACCTTCAATGTGGCACATCCGTTCTATTCCATGATAAGCGGCATATGGTCCCCAAGTAAAAAAATGCGCGTGCCCTAAACGATAGAACAATGGGCGGAACTAAATAAAGTGGAATTTTGCTAGGGGATTAGAGGTTATGAAGCCTGAATATCACAGATAAGACGTCAAAAGACAAAGTTAAAAAGCAGGCAACATATCTTTAGGGTGATTCAACATAATTCAATTAGGATATTGGAACCACCCAACTAGAAAATGCCGAAAAGTAAAAACTAAAAATACCACAAGCACAACAATAATGTCGTGCTAAACGAACTTCATGGATCATTACTTAAACTTAAAGTTACATGCATCTGATGCCTTTGTATACAAACATATCTGCTCCAGACAGTACATCTGTTGTCAATATGTCTGATTTTTATGGGACACATGGTAGTCTTTGGGGCGAGGACGGTAGTTTGCACTTGACAGTACCGTCCATGAACAGCCTCAATCAAACCGAGTCTGCCGTGTTGGGTTTTCTTAAGGGATCCTTATTTTCTCTATTTTATTCCATAGCTGACTGTAGTAATGAGAGTGTTTTAAATTTTACTGTGAACTCCTCTACAGTTCCTTTGTCCCAATTTTTTTTTCAACTCGTCATCTATTGATACTCCGAACAAACCTCTTAGACCTGTTTGAATTCGTAACAGGACAGCAAGATTTGATGATTATGTGATGTATCAATAATCGGCAGAAACTGACCTTGAAATGTTTGTTTAAATTGGAGTGAGTGTAGAATGTAACACAATTTTAATAACAGACAAATGTCATGGAGCTATTTTATTCATATCTTTATTCAGTCTTGATTTTAATGTGCATTGATTTTAATTATGAAATTGGTGAATATTTTCTACATAATGTATATGACTTTATGCCTAATTGCTGTTTTGAATATTAGATGTTTCAATCTCTAAACTGGATGAGATTAGATAGAGAAAAAAGCTTGCAAGTATTTAGTAGTTTAGATTTTAGTTTTTTTTTAAATATTATTCTTAAGACAATATGAATTAGTAGTTCTCATCCAGAATATTGTCTACTTTAAAAAAAAACTGTTATTTTAAAAAGATTGTTTTTCAGCTACTGTGAAAAGTAACTGATGCAGTTAAGATTTATATGTATGACTGTTTCTGTTTACTCACGTTTCTCTGTTGATGATTTTAACAAAGACTGCATTTAAAATGCCAGGAGTCATTTGAATAGATTGGGCTAACCTGTCAATCAATAAATTTAGTGGCTTCGTACCTATTAATCATTAAAATTTTATAATAACTAAATTTAATAAACGCTTACCTTTGTGTGAGAGGTCAAAATTAACACGACCTCGTTTCATTGGGTAACAAATAAATAACATCTCATTTCTTCACGTTTTACGGGATTTGTGAAAATAATCACCTCGGTCAGGGAAATTGTTGAGGAAATATGCTGCAAGCCATCCTTACAGAAACAGAACGCATTGTCATTTACCATGAGGTAAATCCCAGGTTGTCCCTGTCCTGTCCCTTGTCCTTTTAAATTGGTTATGGAAATTAACTGTCAAATCTTTTTTTTGTCCAAACATTTTCGATATCATTCTGAATCAGCTGTTTCACGGGTGACTTTGAATTTTTATATTTTTAGATAAAATTTTCCCCATAAATAACATTTATCTAAATATCAAATTAATTGAAATTGAAACTTTACTATTGATTTGCTTGTGTTTGCTTTTAGTCCAACAATCTTGTGAACCTGCAAACATAAAAATATATCTTATGAACCCATCATTCATTACTTATTGAAATACAACCAACTGTCAAATGTTGTTATTGTTGTAAATGAGAGATATCTACAATCTAGAGTAATGTACTGTTTCTGTTACTTTTTGAAACCTGAAATGAAACGTGTGTTGACAACAAGTTAAAGTGGCTGTGATGCATTTGTTTGAATGATATTTTGGAGTTGAGTTGAGATTGTTAGTGAGAAAATATATTTTATATTATACTTTCATTGCAGCAACAACAAAGAACATACGCTTTTTTAAGCTCTTCTATAATATTTCTAGAACCTTTGGTGATTAATGTTATTTCTTTACATGTTTTGAGGTTTCGCTTTTAATTATTTTGGTCGTCGTAGTTGATTCAACATGTAGAAAACGATGTAGACTTGATCTTGAGAGAAAATTAGATACAGAACGGCAAATGTTTTGCTTGTCTTTTTCTTATAATAAATGGTTGTTTATACAACATAAATCATAGATATAGAGAATAACAGGTTACTGTCTTTTGAGAAAGGGTTTCTAAGACGAGGTTAGATATGGTCCTGTTATTCTTTTTATCATTCCACTATTATGATATTGCATCTCATTAATTTAATTCGGGGCGCTAATTTCTGAAAGTACGGTAACCACTTTGTACCAGAGGGTTATACGCCAAAAACAGTAGTCCGAGGGTTTTTACCAATAATTTTATAACACAACACAATTGTTGGTACAATTTGCTTTAACAATTTATTTGCTGTGTATTATCATAAATATTCAGCAAAGTCAATTAAACAATACCAACAATAAATATCATCAGTGCTGATCTGGCGTAGGAACATATTACCATTTCAAACAAATTAAGCAAATGGCCGCCGGCTGAAACAGACATCAACTGGAAAATTTAATTGTGCTTTAACAGAATAAAAAGTGTGATTTTTAAAGCTATTAAGAGATTTATACAAAAAGAACAATGTTTTACAAACTGTTAGCCAGATATTAACAGTTTAACAGTTAACATAATAGTACAGTCCCTGAGGACCGTTTGTGTGCAAAAAAGGTCCATGGATAAATGTTATATCATTGCAAAGCTAAATATTTGAAGTTTGCAAAAAATTTGGGTAGACATGTCAAATCATGGTACGTTTTGAGAAATCCAAGATGGCCGCCAAGATGGCCGCCAATGTATTGAAAAATGGCTCATACGCATTTTATGTGCTAAAATTAATTATTTTTTGTATTTATTTTAGTATAGGTGATGTATAAACTTTACATCCTATTGGAACAATATGAAAATGGGGCCTTTTCCATTATTTATACACACGCTATGGAGTTTGTAGTTTAATTTTGCTTAAAAAAAGATGAAAAATATACAAAAAATCGACATAGGGTGACATTTTTTCCTATAAGTCAAGGCATAGTGGAGAAAATGAATATTTTTACCATATATTACAAAGACCTGGACTACATCCTAGTTATTGCACCCTTATTTTTATCTTAATTATGTAAGAATGTGGATTCTGATATTCCAAAAAGTGGGTGGGGTACACGAAAATTGAGTCCCAATTTTAAGTGAATTGATATTTTATGATTATTAAGACTAAGAATAACTAACCTGTAGTGCATTTTAAAATGTTCTTAAATCTATAATGCTTTTTTAAAGGTAGATTTGCATTCAACTAACAATATTAATTGGTTCTGTTGCCATGGCAACCAATTGGTAAAATAAAAGACACTTAAAATAAAAGCTCCCGGAACATATTATGCTTTCAATTTCAAAAATTATCATTACAAGTATGTTGAAGAAATATATATGTCATAATTAATCATTACAGAACTCAAAAATCCGGTTTGAATAAAAAGTCTTTGCAACATTCTTCATTTGTTGGCCATTTTGGACAATGAAAAAACTATTCTAGGAAAAAAGTGTGAGGGAATATTCTGAAATTATGAAACAAATAAAGCAGAAAAAAGGGGGAAAAAAGACATACAAATTCATTTCATTCAAATTTGTAGAAAACATGGTCTCTCCACCCATATTATGTTGACAACTGCATTTAATCCCACATATCAAATGCGATAAGTAGGGAGTGACGATATGTCAATATATTGTGTTGAAGAATTTCTTCAAAATAATGTATCATAGATGCATTGTAATCTGGAAAAAACCTAAATGATTCTGTTTTTCAGCTCAACGCAACACAAGCCTCGCTGAAAAAATAAGTTAGAATTTGACACTTTCCTATATTCTAGCAACATATAAATCCTGTGTATATGTCTTAATATGCACAACAAATAGGCCACAAAAGAAAAAACTTTTCCACCAATGCCTCAAAATTCTTTATAACTTTTCTTGCGACCTACAGGTCAGACCATCTACTGCCTTGTTTTACTGTCGGTCTGTCTTAAATCATCATCAATCAAGTCAGGACTGTTCACCACATGGCAACTTTTCTTATTATCAAATCAGCTCAATTTAAACACATAACACCATCCTATAGAATCTACATTGTTTACCTATTGAAAATCGAAATTCAGTACAAATCATTGCATATATTTTCAGTTCAATTGAAAAACATTAGTATACATTAAGAACAAGCTTAAGGAGAATGTACCCCCAAAAAAAATTAAAATCTCAAATTAATTATACAATATTAGTAATTCCGATTTATAGAGAATATGAGTTTTGTTTCCGCAGCCTTCTTTCCTTAATATGTGACTATTTAAGCAGATGCCAATTACTGTTGCATAAAACATAATACGAACTGCTTAATTATACAAACTGCATCGAAACACACATCAATTTACCATAAACATATTAACAGTTTCTGCCATAAAACATTTAATATATTGCATTACATTTTATTATGTTTTCTTACATTTACCTTCATTTTATAAGATTGCACTGGCTTAGCTATTTTTTACTGTTGACAAGGGGGAAGGTAGGCATTGCCCACCCTTAAACATAGGGAATAGTCCGCCTCTAAAAATCTTGGGGATGGGGGGGGGGGGCAATTCGCCGCTTTACATTATAGTGGGGCAATTTCTGGTGGGGGAGCAGTTATCCTAGAATCGTTTAATAGTTTTTTATACATAAAGGATTTAAAATATTCATGTTATAGTAAGTTGATATGCAAATAGTTTTACAAATTCATATATAGATTTGTATAATTGTTGATATTTTATTTAATGTTGAAATGTTGAATAATCTTACTAATTTTGTAAATGGTTATAACTATGATATATACATGTATATTTATTTTTATATACATTGTATAAGAAAGGCACTTTATAAATGTACATGGTGTTAAAACAACAACAAAAACAACAACAACAATACTAGTAATAATATGTGTAGTAATAATAATGAATAATTAAACAATATTTTCCATGCAAGTTCGTCCTTTTTTACAAAAAATCAGCAAAAAACGTGTTTGTAAAATTTTGGGAGCGATTTTCACAACAATAAAAAGCTCCACTCCACTCACAGAAAAAACTATGTAAAGTGTCGTCATGTAGTTATATACTCTATAACTAATCATACAGGTAAGCATTCGAAAAATCTCAAAGACATAGGTAATCATATCAATGTCACAGTTTCATGATTTTCTCATCGTATCCAAAATTTATGTAATATCATTTCTCATATTTGCCCAGTAACATGTAATGCACATGGACACCAATCTGTTCTGTTCAGGATGTTTTTGAATATGCAATCAGGATGAACAGATGACTTTGATTCCCTTATTCCATAATGAGTTTTAAATGTTTCTTTATTTGCATAGGCCAAATTTCACTTTCTTATAGACTTTGTAATTTTTGATATTTCTTTATAGATGACCAAAAATGTGTCAATATTATGAATAAATGCAGTGAGGGGTCTGTTGCATTTTCTTAGTCCGGAGCATAACTTGAAGACTAATGGTTGGAATTCAATACAGCTTCATACAATGGTCGAGTACATTGAGAGGAAGTGCAGTGCACAAGAACAAGAACTCCATCTTGACAATTTAGTACAGAGTTACTTTTCCTTGTCCGGGGCATAACTTGAAAACTACTGGTTTGAATTCAAACAACTTCATACAATGGTTAAGCACAGCAAGAGAAATGCAGTGCACAAGAACCATAACTCTATCTAAAGTAATTACAGAGTTATTGTCCTTTGTTTTTCCCCATTGCTTTTTCTGATCCGGAGTATAACTTGAAAACCACTTGTTGGAAGTCAATACAACTCCATACAATGGTCAAGCACATTGAGAGGAAGTGCAGTGCACAAGAACCATAACTCCATTTTGACTAATTACAGAGTTATTGCCCTTTGTTACTTTTTTGTGCATTACTTGAAAACTAATGGTTGAAATAAAATGCAACTTCATACAATTGTCAAGCGCAGTGAGATGAAATGCAATGCACATTAACCATAATTCTATTTGGACTTTTTTGTTATTGCCCTTTGTTATTGTTTTCTTGCCAAGTGCATAACTTGAAATCTTATAGTTGGAGTTCAATACAACTACTTACAGTGGTCAAACACAATGAGAGAAAGTGCAGTGTACAATAACCGAAACTCCTCTGATCCCCTTTCAAAATTTCATTTTATTTAGTTCCGCCCATTGTTTTCTCGTTTAGGGCACACGCTTTTCATATTACTTGGGGACCATACGCCGCTTTTCATGGAATGGCACGGAAGTGTCACATTGAAGGTTCCATGATAACCGCCGTATGAACACATCTGCGGATGTTTCTAAATTCAAAATTTTACTATTTCATGTTAAAATGTTGAATTCTGCTTAAGCCGGTGCTAGGGGGCGTGGACGGTAACTTGCACTTTCCAGTACCGTCCATGAACAGGCTCAATCAAACCGAGCCTGCAACATTTTCAATTTTGCCGTGTTGGGCTTTCTTTAGGGATTCTGTATTTATCTTTTTTTTCCATCTTAAGTACTTGCAGAGTTATTGCCGTTTGTTCCTTTTCCTTGTTCAGTGCGTAACTAAAAAACTAATGTTTGGAATTCAATGCATATAATTCATACAATGGTCAATAACAATGAGAGGAAGTGCAGTGCTCATGAGCTGTAACTCTATTTGGACTTATTACAGAGTAATCCAATAAAACTGTAACAATGGTCAACCACATTGACAGGAAATGCAACATACAAGAACCACAACTATCTTTAATTGCCCACAACCATAACTCTTATTTCAATTTTTTTACAATGTACTCTGTTGCTAGTAACTTCCTCATTCCCGAAGCAGTCTTGCAGGGGTATTAATCACATTTAGTGATAGTTCTAGTTTTAATTTTTTTTTTTCAAAACCAAATGCCTAGAGCCTAAAGTTTTAGTATAAAACATTGTCAAAAAACATTGTCAAAGACACCATCGGGTCAAAGTTGATCCAGCCCCAGGTGTCATTTTACAGTGTTACATAGAAAAGGTTCTCCAAAATAAGCATTTTCTCGTTGACTTTTATCAATTTCTGTCATGATATTGTAACTACAAAGCTTGTTTAAATGATGACCTGTTTGATCAAAATTAACTTTCCCCAGGTTAACTTGATTTACATACATACATACTCTTGTATAAGAAATCCTTTAAAAACAGCCCGTAAACCCCATTGTTCAGAGCTTGTGAGCTTTTCTTGTAGACTTTATCATGTTTCTTCAAATTATGTTGGGTCTGTCCCTTGGGTGATTTTATTTTACACATACATGTATAGGAAAAATCTTAAAGGCCTATTATCGTGATGAATGCAAGGTACAGAGTTTGAATATTGTGTGTATGTTACATAGTGTAGATCACTACAAATTTTGTTTTTTTGTTTTGTTTGCTTGGTTTATACGCCGATTTAAACTCATTTTGACAACAGCTTGGATAACTTACCTGACGAGTAAGTAACAAATTTCTCCGAAAGCTTCTGAGTGACGGACAACTGACCACCAGACTCAATGTTCTGAGGATCGAACAAGAGACGTCTGGATACCTTCCCTAAATGTTTGGATAACACATACATTATGACATGCCATTGAATTTTGATACCATCAACCGACATAAGTTTTAACTGGTGACCATTTTGTATCTAGATTATGTGTACAATTTCAGATGCAGAATCACCTGACCTAGAATTTAATCTAGCGACTTACTTTTCGTAGTACAAGCTACAACCAAGAAGTTTGAACTAAAAAAAATTTAATTGTCATTTATGTTTGATATTGGTTGACCTAAATTTTGAATCTGTAACATTTTTTTTCCATTTTAGTTACAAAATTTGGTCTTACCCCATGCATAGTCTCAGAGGGAGCCTTGACATTTGATACATGTTTATATAGACTTTTGCAATGTGCCTGCTTTTTATTTATTATTTTCACCATTTTTATCCTTTTCAATAGTTACAACCACCCATTTAACATGACATGTTTTCTGCATAGCAGTTTAAAAAAACCAATAAAAAAAAAACCAAACAAACTGAACAAATACATTATGCAAATTCTTGATTTTAAAATATCAGCTGTTATATTTTTTGATAATTTGCTAGCCTTAAATGCGACTGCAGAATTAAAAAATAACATTTTTACCATGATATTATAACATACTTAATTTGCCCAAATTATTTATCTAAACATTGTGTATGGTATTATATATATCATGTAATTCTTATCAACATGATAAAAATACTAAAAAATAAGTGTCATAAGGTACAGGTGCGTTTATTCATTTTACTACTCCGTTGCCATGGCAACAGAACATATTATTGCAGAAAATATAAAATCTAGCTTTCTTAAGAACTTATATCTTTAGGTACATACCAAAGTACAATACATGTTGACAATTCATTGTTTCAATTATCATCACATACCAGTTCACAAAATACTTAAGACTTAATTTTCGTGTACCCCACCCACTTTTGGAATATCAGAATCCGCATTCTTACATAGTAAAGATAAAAATAAGGGTGCAATAACAAAGATGTTGTCCATGTCTTTGTAATATAGGGTAAATTATTCATTTTCTCCGCTATGCCTTGACTTAGAGGAAAAAATGTCAACCCTATGTCGATTTTTTGTATATTTTTATGCTTTTTTAAGCAGAATTTATCTATAAAATCCAGAGCATATGTATAAATAATGGAAAAGTCCCCATTTTCATATTGTTACAATAGGATGTAAAGTTTATACATCACCTATACTATAATAAATACAAAAATAATTAATTTTAGCAAATAAAATGCGTATTAGCCATTTTTCAATACATTGGCGGCCATCTTGGCGGCCATCTTGGATTTCTCAAAACGTACCATGATTTGACATGTCTACCCAAAATTTTTGTAAACTTCAACTATTTAGCTTTACAATGATATAACATTTATCCATGGACCTTTTTTGCACACAAACGGTCCTCAGGGACTGTACTATAACGGATTTGGACGAAGGAGTCTCGGTCACATGTGAACATCAGCTGTTCAACGGAAATATTTCAAAACTGTTCAATTACGACTGCTACTGTCTTGATCGTTCTTTGGAGGCATGCTGTACATATTAAAATTTTGTATATGGACAGTAGCACCAAAAAAACATTGACTGCACATGACTTGGAGCATCTCCAGCTTGAGGGAAATGGGTGGGGTAATTAACAGTTGGAACATTGACTACCTGAGACTGAGTGTTTGGAGCAGAGACTGGAGGTTCGATTTGTGTAGATGACAAATCAGGCAGCGGAGACTGCATTGGGACAGAAGTGCAATTGTCAAGGTAAGAAGCATTTGTACATGTTGCAGATTTATTTGTATTAATTGATCTCACTGAAGTGGCAGATCTGCTTAAGATATTAGAGCAAGTTTTTTGCTTTTTCAAAGACATATTGCTGTAATTGATTATGCTTTGTACACATTCATGCCAAGTGATCTGCATGATATCAGTAGGTGCCTGGTCCGAATCCCTGAGCTTTTGTATAGTGTGTTTTCTGTCAGAATGGTTGGTAAGGTGCCGTGTAATGCCTGATTTTACAGTCACTGTTTTCATTAGTGTGCCAATTTTTTTTATTCCAACCCGCTGTTTTAAAAACCACTGGTCAAATTCTGTAGGTTGGGTTGTTCTTGGTGCTAAATAAAATGAGTCCGAATCCCGACTGAATCCATGTAGACGCTTGGCCGCATAGAATCTGTAGGCAGATACCGGATCCCGCTTATCTCTACTAGACGGCATACGTGGAGGAACCTAGAAGATCAAAAAGAGATTTTGAGATAAGTGATTTTTAAATAAAAAAGTTTTTTATGCATTTTTAGGTTTAATAATCTGACTGATTAACTGTCTTTTAATTAATAGAGATGACGTTTAAAGTTACCATAAGTGATAGTTTTCTTCTACACTTCTCATGCCGAAATGTATGCCGAAGTGTTGATGATAGACTGTGGTGAAGAAAGACCTAGTTGGCCGTTATCATAAAGCCTGTCAATCTCTTCATCTGTTATTGGTTGGGCAGCATTTTCTTTGTTGCCTTTACCTGGTTTTTGCCTGGAATTTACATGCTTATCATTTTGTTGTTTGAAAAATAGCTGATTTATATCATTATTATTTGTAAAAAATTAAAAGATCATTTATAAACAAAAATTCATTACAGGAACTTTTTTTTTTTAAATTTAAGCAGAACAAGTCGGTGGGGGGGGGGGGAATTAAACGTCTAGTTTATAATGATGAATTACATGTATCTTGAAGCGTCAGTTTTTTGCTGGATTTATTTAACTTCCAAAAGATTATTAAATAGACGTAATAAATTGTAATTACCGATTTAGTCTGATTTGTTAGGGGAAATCCTTGTCTTGAACTTTTGGCTATGGTAAATTGGTACCCATTTTCCTGGACAACTCTGTCAAGTTCGATCTACATCAATCAAGTTAAGGGTGTAATAAAACGTCAATTTCACGTTTTCATGACTTATAATTATAGATACATTTTGTTCTATTCGCATGCGCACCGTTGCTATGGTTTAAGTCAGACTGTTGTATTAATTTTCTTAAGATTTATATTGACATTGAGTTTTCATGCTAAAGAGGTGAATAGGGGTTGTTGCGAGCTAAACGCGAAAGAGAAGATAACGCAGCAACAAATTTTACAATTTTTAATTAAAGAAAAATAGTTATTTACAATGATACAAAAAAGTATAAAAGTAAACTTTAACTCACAATTATCCACGATTCAAATTTCAAAAATATCCTAAGGTTTAACTCACAGTTCGAAATTTAATTGTCTACAACTCAAATTTAATCAATGTCTAATGTCCAAAACACTTCCAAAACAGAATAACAGAATCCAAACTAATATATTAACAGTACAAAAGCACACAATCAGTATATCAACATCACACAATAGCACAAATTAGCACACACACCGAAGTACAACTAGTCATGTTTGTTTGTGTAATTTTGTTTCACGTCACACCGACATATATCAGGTCATATGGCGACGTTCCAGCTTTACTGGTGGAGGAAGACCTAAGGTGCCTTCCGTGCATTATTTCAGGCACGGACGGGCACATGAGTAGAACCACCGACGTTCCGTAAGCTAGCTGGATAGCTTCCTTACATGAAAGAGTCCAACGTCCCTATCGGAATTAGAACCCACAACGGAGAGGGACAAGTGGTTTAAAGTTAACGACCTTAACCACTAGGGCACGGACGCCTCCACAAACAGTCATTATATATAAAATACAAATGGACATTTAGAATACTAAACTACATAGGGAAAGAAAATTCCAGAATGAACATGAAAATAACTTTCTTGAAAGAAGATGAATGAACACGAAAAATTATAAAAACATCAAATGAACAAAATTATTAAATATGATAGTGGCACGAGTAGGTATCGAACCCACGACATCAAAATTATCAACCCTGCGCTCCACCTACTGAGCTATTCAGGAAATAGATACTAAACTCAATTATAATAAATATATATATTTATATATACATTACAGCGTAGCCAAACATTTTTTTGAAAATAAGTTCAGGGAGGATTACACCCACCTCCATTTTCATTTAATTATTCTGCTACATGATTGACAAACACTTATTTCAAATACAAACATCAAAGTCAAAAATTATGCCAGATACTTAGGATTATTTATTTAATTTTTCTTTGAACAATATTGTATTAGTTCCTAAATTAGTTTTTATGATTAAAAACATCCCATTTTCACCAAATCAGCTCATATTTCATTGAATCGTACGACTTTCTCTTCACCTTTTCCAGTCAATTGCTGGTCATTTTACAGTTCGAATGTGTGACCGTTAAGTAAATAAATGAACTGATTAACATGCTGCTCAATAGGTTTTTTTAAACCTCTTCCAAATTTAATGGTTTCTTTACGATTCGTGCGTAGACTTGTCTTCACACTATTTTCATGCCCCTTCCTTGTTCGCCTTTGTGCATATCCCGCCTTTATAGTTTTACTTATATTTCTTAAAGGCTCGTTCCGTTAATAGCCATTATATTCTCATATTTTGCACCCGAAACAAATTATAATAAAACAAAATAAAAAAATCAAAATGTACATAAATGTGTACCATGTTCGGATTGAAATAATAAAGCTGAGATAAGACATAAATATTCAACAAAAAAGAACAATACAGTATACACCTCAACGACAGAATGTTAGTTTTGTGATACAAGAAAGAGTCCACCAAAACCATTACTGACCCACCTCCATATCTATCTCGTTCGATGACGCAGTCGTCGCTGAATCGTTATCCTCGTTATCGATATACCCTTGAACGACAGTCATTGTCTTGTAAGCATAATCTCTTCATCTGTAAACAGAACATGTCCTCATTCTGTATATGTTGCCCTTAAATGACACCGTGCCCATCGATATCGCTGTGCTCGGTGCCTCTGAGTAATTACTAGACCGTTAACTGGCCTTCTATATCGTATATTGGCGACCGATCGAAGGCGCTTTCTAACGGTCTGTGCAGAGATGTTTCGTCCGTGTGTCCCGAGCGTTTGTCTGGTCGTGATGACAGATGTAAGTCTTCTCTGTTGAAGATGTAATTGTACGATGTTATTATCTTGTGCGGCTGTTGTACATTGTCCACGTGGTCGGCAAGGAAGGTTATTCACGCTGCCAGTTGTTCTGTACTTTATAATAAGCTTTCTTATGGTATTGCCGTGTACACCATTGCGTCGCGCAACTTACAAATGATACAGACATGTAATTAGTAAATAAAAAATATGCATTTTCGATAGAAATTGAATTCAAATGACTTTCTGCTTTTACAATGCAAAGGAAATAAAATAATTTTTTAAACAAAATAAATTGTGTTACCAACCTGTGTTTGGAGCACACCAACGTTGACCAATCCTACGAATATTCCACGCTGTTCTACAGATTAATCTACCCATGTGGTGTTTTTGTCTGATATGTGGATCGCTGTCGTATCCAAGAATACAACGTGCAATTTAATTTCACCAATTCTCACATTTCTTTTCGTGCATTACGTAAATTTCATTCGTTCATGTTTGCACGCGCTGCATCATAAAATAAAGTTTGAGCACAGGAAAAGCTGCCAATAGCCAGAACACAAAATAAAAAAAATATTGATAATCAAAACAGTTAAACGGACACAAAAGGTGCACACTTTTAAGATTTGCAAAGTGTATATCTTTAAAAATTATAAACTATGAACTTCTAGATAACAGAACAGTGTACTAAGTACAACGCACAGGCTAGTTATGTTTAACAGCCGGTTATATTATGTAAAAGTATTTAATGTGTCTCTTCCAATGATATTGTGTTACATGTTTAATTACATTATTGAGCGATATATCATTCTTGATGCATTTAGATACTAACATTCTTCTTAGACTTTATCACATACTTATTTCGTATACGCTTCACTGCAATTTTAATGTAGCGTAGAATATCCGTTTATCATTTAAAGTGAAGTTAAAACAAAGGTACAACATGTATACAGCTGCGGTAGTAAGGTTATGTCTAAAGCGAGGAAACTTGAAGTAACACTTCACTAGCGGTTAGGATAGAGACAAAAAGAAAAAACAAATCATATATGTTAATGAATTATTTCCAAAAAGTATTTGCAAACATTTTATAAAGAAAAAAATGAGTCGGCTGCGTACAATAATATTAGCTTTGTATAGTTATTGACCAGCCTTTTAAACAGTGTAACCATTTCTAACAGTTATAAATAGTTACTTTTAAATGAAAAGAAAAGGAATACAATTTTAAATCTGTTATTTGTTTGTATTTATAAAAGTTAATATATTATTATATATATTATATATTATAAAAGATACATTTAACAATACAATAAACAATCATCATCCAATTGTTTTATTTCCAGGTAATCAAAATTAGTTTGTTCAGGATATTGTTTCCTGTTTTAGTGGTAGTAACTCAGGGACGACATGGGAGGACAATCAGCCGCTTTTTAATTAAAAGTGTTGGCACAAGTGTTATAAAAGTGTTATATTCTTAAAATAAGTATTTCACCCTAATATTCTTAATATATGTATTGATGGTGACAGAAGGCCTAGTTAGCACATACATCTACTTTCCTTAAATGATAGTCTCATTCAATCCGAGTCTGTAATATTTTATATTTTGCAATTTTGGGCGTTCTATAAGAATTTCGTTTGTCATTGTGACTTTTATTAAAAACAAATCAAACAGGTTAATCTTTAATGTAGCACAATTGACGTAGTTCATTTAAAGTTGATATGTTTATATTTGATAATTATCTGTTTTATAGGTACAAAACTATCAGAAGATGTTATAAATGCGGCTTCAATCAGTGCCTCAAAAACGCGTGACAAATACACTCCACTTGGAGTTTTTACCGGTGGTTTGGGTCAGTTTTCCAGATTCAGTACCTTATATACAAATCGTATTTCAGGAAGAATTGATTATTGATCATATGATCAAAACAGGATCTCCCTTAACGATAGCAGGTAAACAACAGTATTCATTTTTACTTTTATACAGTATCACATATAAGGATTACCCTTTGCTTCTTTATGATAATGATAGTGCGAAACGTGAAAAAATGTGAAAAAGTGTAGTAATTAAAGCCTGTACCTTATTTGTCTCATTTACTAGTAATAAGTTATCATGTCTATATTGAATTAAGAAACGGTGATGTAAGTTACTTTATCAGTATAAACCTATAAAACAAAACAAAACAAAAACTAACCACTATAAATATATATAAAAATCAGTTAACAACGTTAAATACCATTCAAGCTAGAGAACATGTACACCCAATCATTTTTATTGTTCTTTCTTACCTAAAATCATTTTTAAAGCCAAGTACTTTATATATGTGAGTTTTGTTACTTCTATCTAACTGATAGTCATTCTTGTAAAATATGTTATTGTAATTTATTGCATCAGGCTAATGTTGAGAGAACTTGTGGGTCAACCTTTTTGCCAAATTTGTCATGTCATTGTATTGTAACTGTCTACTGTAACTGTATGTATATGTCTTATTTTTGGCAATAAAATATGTTTAAATCAACCACTATAAAAAGAACAATTTTAATAAAATAATAACGATTTTAACACCAACATCAAACTTATGCCGTATGTAAACCTAAAATGAGTAAAAGAATAAAACTTGCAGATAAATATTTATTCTTAATAAATGTTAAAGGTCTAGTAAATAAGCAAACAAAAATAATGCAGTTATTTAATATAACAATCATATCCACGGAAAAGAAGTTCCTCGGTAAAGCTTGCGCACGCATAATCTATATTTAGCCCTGAAAATTACCGAAAACGAAGAAACGAAGGAATGCGAAACTGTCATGTGCTAATGCGAAACTGTCATGTGCTAATGCGACACATATTTGGTCACTAATATTCCTGTTTGAGAACAAGCAAATAATATATATGATCTGAATCCTTTAACAAAATTCGAACAATTGAACCATCCAGTGTAAAACATTTTTGCAGTATAGCATCCACAATTATTAGTTTAAATTTATTGACACCGTGCACAATTATGCTTCTTTACAGTTTCATATAACCTAGAATATTTGGAAGTTTTCGTTAATGATATGATGATACCGGAAACAGCTTATGTTCGCAACTTGGAAACTAACACGGTCACAGTTACTGGAAGTGAACGCGATGTGAAGAAAATAAAATTCAGACGACCCAGACCAGAGACTAATGATGCTGACAATTGGTCCTTTTGGATAAGTAAAATAGAAATTTATGTTTCGGGTTAGTTTCCATATACAATTATACATTAGAAATGCGATTTTACTCTAAATAAAAGACAAACCTTTGTTTAAAGGTGTTAAAATAATGGATATATAACTTCATAGACGTGCTGGTACATAATGATATTCAGTGTTGAATGCGATTTTTTTTAAAATTCTATTTCAGATCTAAATTATGCTAAAATCAGATATTTGAAAATGCAGATAATTGGTATACAGTATCGTGCTAAATGCAAAAATAACCCATGAAACAGAAAAATAGGTTACCTTAAACACTCTACACACTATATGTTAAAGCAGTGTGGGTTTCATAGTGTCACATAAAGGGCATTTTTTAAATAAAAAAGACGAAATGAACTTGGACAGTATTGAGGAACGCAGCTTCCCAAGCATAGTATGCATTCTCTCATTCCAGTTAGACATTTTTAGTAAGACTTTCCGAGATTACAGTTTTGTTTTTCAAAAATAAATGTATTTGTTATCAAAGATGAACATTCAATAATCATAAAAAAAACAAGAAAAATACATGTTTTGTTTATAAAGAATCAAATAGCAATAGATGATTCAGCATTACAAATGATTAGTACTTTTCCGGAAATTCGGAAATTTCGAAATCTACATAGGAACGCTAAAAGAAATAGCTGTTTGAAATTGAAAATAATAGCATTTTGTGCCTACTTCAGCCCAAGAAGAATTAAAAGAATAAGTTTAATTCGTTGTTACTTTCTTGTCCAGAATTTGACGAATTGTCTTAACTATGTGATTGGGCACTAAATTTACAGAATAGCAAAACATCAGATGTTTCACCCGCAGTAATAACAAGAAAGCTAATATATATAAACGTTATAAGGTTAGTTAATTGATAACATAAAAAGCTATAGAAAAGATATGTTCGAAAATCTTTAGCCTTTTTACGGAAAATACAATATCGTTATAAAAGCCTCGGGAATAAGTTTGCAAATCCAGAATTTTCGCAAACTAAACTCTTTTTAATAAAAATTCAATACAAAAAGTTAAATCAAACAGTAATTTGGATTGAAAACGGCGATAATTTGCCGTTTATTCAAAGCTTCAGCATATACAGAAAACACAATAACGTTAATTATTTTTCAATTATATTTGTTTATATTTTCAGGCGAGGTTCAAACGGACATGCTATTACCATAAATAGAAATGAAACGCTATATCCATTACCTTCTACATATCGAACATATCAGCTTGGAACAGATTTTTATGCTTCATTGCTTACAAGTCAAAACAGATTAAAAAGATCAAAATAACACCCTAGAAGTCAGAGATAAAATTATATTGTATTTCAAATATTAGACGATAATATTTGAAATTAAGTTACAATGTCTGACATTTTACATACTATGCAAGATCAGAATATGCAAGATCATGATATGCAAGATCAAGAGGCTGCAAATCCAAATTAAACCTTTGTAAAATAGTATCATTTTGGCATTAGGTTTATCATATTTAATAACCAAAAATGAAATTCAAGTGCAAACAGAAAATTATCGATACTCATTGTTTTTTTTATTGTGTAGACCTATGGTAATAAAACCAGCATTTAACTTAAAAAAAAAACGACAAAAGTCTATTGTTGATTTCGACTCATCTTTTTATCTTCTAGGGACTAGCTGCAAATAAAGTTTGCTTATGTTTTGTGCATGATCGAGATTTTGTTGAAGGACTTATATTGCTTTATTTCAATATCTATATAATTTCACTGTATGAAAAGGAACACTTATTTTATTGCAAATGTAATGGAGACATAGAGACTTGTTTTAATATTGATGAAAATAAAAACACCAAAACCATCGACTGAAACGAAATAAACAATTACATGAATGAACATGTTTCACTTTCAAACGTTTATAAGGTTTATTAAAAATTAAAAATGTTTATGATTCAAGATGTTTTCTTTAATGAAAGCATTACGGTTAGTGTCTGAATGAAAAGAAAACAGAATTCTAATATAGTGCTGTAAGACACATGATATTTGTAAATTGTGCGATTTACTAATATAGTAAGTAAGAATCTATTAATTTAGTCTAATCATGTATTAACATTATCTATTTTTTGATGCCTCTAATGTTATTCAAATTTCAGTCGTAGACGATTGAGATATATCATTAGAGGGAATTGCTTCATTATTATTGTTCATGTCACTGTCAAATGATTCAGTGCTTACATTTGAAGTTATAGATAACAATAAATAGTGCTGAATTTAAATAATGTATATATTCCTGCATTGTTTTTCTTTCATCTTTGCTGTTTAATATTTCCTTAAAATGAAATTTATCGTATATCAGCTTTGTTATAGTAAATGAGCATTGTACATATGCATTGTGATCATTCTGACAAATTGACACACATTTTAAAGTTACTTAAAACAACTTTTCTATGTTAGTAAAAAATGTTATGAAAATTACTAAAGAAAAATGCCATTAAAATAAAATTAATATCTATTCCACATTCGTATACAATTACAATTATCATTTCATTCATTAAAAATAAGAAAGAGAGTTGTTTTTTTTACATTTTTTTATGATTTCATATCACTGGAACGAGTGTACTTTGTTGTCATTAGTTAAAAAAGAACAACAGAGAGCAGATGGCGTATGCATCTGATCATTGTAAGGAAAATGATTAAGGAAATAATAAATCTATATATGCATTCGCATTACTTGACTTTACAAAACTGCGTATGAAAGGAAATTTTGTTTAAAACTCCACATTCCGAAGAAAATGCCAACTTGTTTTACCTAAGTGTTAGCGTTGGCGTTTGCTTCGGCATTAAATAACTTCTATGATTTAGTTTTCTTTCATTGATGGTTAATATATGCAAGTAAACAAAGCTAATAAATTGAAACATTGAGTATTTTTGTTCTACCTGCAACACACATTTCCTTGAAGAAGAAATGCAGAATTGCAGGGCTAGGCAACGTGGATCTTTAATATGAAACTTAGAATTAAATTTTGCCAATTAAACAAAATGTATTGTTTTAATGGGCAATAAAGTGTATATGAGATGTTTATAACAACATTTGTCTGACGCGTTCAGTTTCAAGTTAAAACGCCAAAGATGTTAGAAAGGTTTACTATGATCTTTGTTTACAGATTGTATTTAGTTTATCTTTGGTCAATAGCTCTACTTATGAATTTGAAAAATAGAATGTCATGCCAAATTTCGGGGGAAAAGACAAAAGTCAAGGTCAATGTGAATTAAGATTCAAATTATATATTTTAGAAAAATGCATTTTACTATCTCGGGCTGTAAGAAAACACTACACTATTGTGCTACTCGGACAGCTTTTGGTAATACAGTTGAAAACCCTTTTCAGATTTCAAACAAAACCACAAAAAACAGCAAAAAAAACAACAACAACAAAAACAAACAATAAACGACGACATATTTTTATTAATACATATAATGATATATGAACTATGGGGAATATTCCAAAACTGTATATCTTCAAATGTGTAGGTTTGGAACTTAAAGACTGTATGATGTGATCATGTCATTTGGACACTATTTTTGCTGTATGTAATTGCTTTATATTTTCAGATAAATATGTGTATTTAAATTTGTTTCGTTTATTTCTACCCAAGTCTATTCTTAATCTCAATACGTGATCTGCTTAATATTTATTTTAACTGCTTTACATTTTAATCCTTTTTAAAAACACACATTAAACATCATTTATCTTAAGCAGTTTCAATTTCAGTGATTCTATTCAAAAGGCTGCAAGCGTTTGTAATTTGTACGTTGAAAGAAAGATTGGCTTTGCCAATTTTATCTAGGTTTATTGGTGTTAATTTAGTACCAGTTCCAGTACGTGCCACCTTATGCAGAATCAGTACTAGACTTGAGGTCAACACTGCAGTAGTAATGATAATATCTTGTTAATAATTAAGTACCAATACTCTCTTAAATCAATCATTGTTTGCATAAAGGTATTCAACGACAACAACCATTTCACCCCTTTCACACTTTCATTACTATAGAAAATTCTTCTTTCGTGATCTCCTTTACACCTCGTTAAAATCATACACAGGTTTGTCTTTAATATTTGACAGCTTTTAACATATCCGCATACAAATTGTTACATTATAACTAGAACAAAAGTAAATTCAATGTTGATGTACATAATGTTATCTCTTACTAAGTACAATTTCTCTTCTAAAATTCCATTACATGATTTTCTTAAATAATAAGTAATACAATTTGAAAGTTTGCTTTTTATAACACAAAAAGCAAAACAAATGAAATTGACAAATGATCCCTTTTATAGAAATATTGGCATTTTTACAATACAAAAGTGTTTACTTGGTATTGCAATACCAGTATCACTTTTCTACTTTTGAGGAAAAGTAATGCAGTAAAAGTACCAGAAGTAACAAGTGTGTGTGAGTCATGCATTACCATACTAGCATATGACTATAATAAGTATTACAGTGCCAGTATTGCATGTATTGCCATATCACGAACAATATGAGAATATTTTAGAATAATGTTTTCAAATTCACTCTTGATGTGATTATTATTTAAAATAGTAAAGCTGATAATGTTGCTCATGATTTGCTTTCACGAAGTTTAAAAAACAATGTTGAATCCCAAACTACGCAGGAAAACCATGTGATGCAAAAGTAAATGTTTTGGTTAAAGAATCATTATACACTCATTCGGTACACTTAATATTACCACATTGGTAAAGTTATATTATCTGATAATTGTGACAAAGCCGTATGAAACAAACTTCATGATATCTACCCCTCATGATCTTTTCTAAACCGTCACTATCAGATACAGTCGAGCTACAAATTCTTATCTATAAACAAGAGACGATATGTTTTGTATACTTTCCAGAGACGATATGTTATGTATACTTTCCAGTGACATCTCACTGGAAAACATTTACTTTTTGATTGTTATGATCATGTACAGGTTCCTGATAGATTATATCGTATACATTTACTAACTGAACATTTGTCTGTTTGCTTCATTTCCATCCAAAATTCGATAAGAGGAAATTAATATGTATTCTTATATTTAACTTGCTCATTTAATAAACTTCAACTGACCTTTTTTTGGACTAAATAAAACAGTGTTCGGCGTTGTATAATCAGTTATGTGTCAGTGTGCCGTTAAAACCCAAACAAACGAGCAGCAAACAATTAAACAAACCCAAAACAATATAAATATTATGTCTTATGTTACATATCAATCCCATTGCTACTGAAGTACTTAATTAGATTAAACTGACGAAGTTTTTTACAGCTGCCCAATACATACTAATGTGTGATTAAATTTTGAAATGGAAGCAATGAATTAAAAAAAAATGAACATTGTATAATCAATGTTATTAATTATGTCCATAACAAAAATAATAAGTGTATTAATGCCCCCTAGCACTGACGTTTTTATTCACTAAATGCCTTTTCACTTGTAAGAAAACTCGACAACTGTGGAACTTTCAGCTATTTTGTCAGAACTATACTGCACCACAGTGTTTCCCAGCTTTTGCGCTATGAACAAACCTTTTACGCATGAACTAATCTACTCTTTCATCAAATATTCCGTAATTAACTTCTCCGACATCAAACAGTTTCCAATCACGAATACTTCCGAAGCGGTATCAAAGACAGAGAAAGCTTGAATAAAATTTAAATGTTTGCATGATTTTGTGTCACTATCATGGACTGCTTTTTGACTTTCCAAATCATCTTCCTTTCCTCTGACAGTATCAACATCTTCATCATCTTCCTGTTTATTTGGTACATCAACTAGTAAGTGGTCACAATTCTAATCTAATTGTTTTCCAGATTATAGCAGAAATCTCTGTTTCTCTATTAACAAATAATTCACTTAATTCACCTGATTAGTCATTTTTGCCTTCATGTACCACATGATTAGTAGGACATATACATGGCTATCTAATAAAATAATGAGAGATTTGCCTTAATGTAACTGCACCATTGTTGCATATTGGTTACTTATTTTATCGAAAGTCAATCATAATATGCAACATATCAGCTTTTCTAATGACAAACTTTTTTGGACCCTCCTTTTCGGACGACACATATATGTCGATTGACACTAAGGTTGCACCGCTTTGCCAAAGAACCCTCATTGCGTTAGCAAAGTCTGGTGTATGTGCTTCTCGTAATATTGCGGTCGAGCGAAATAAGGGTAGCCGGGGAAAATATCATATTTTGCCAACCGTTAGCCAATCAGTTATAAAATTGATTATTGTTCAATGTAAAGAGAAGGTTGCTAGTGCAGATTATGTGCAGACTTATTTTAGTTTAAGATTGAATATTCTTTGTGCAGTTTTATGATACAATTCAATATAGACAAAGTGCTTAAATAAAATTTGGGTCTATAGACATGCAGATGTGATAAGCTTAACATAATTAAAATTGAATAAGGTATTTTATAACTAAAATAGAATTTTGACATCGAAAAGGACCTAAATTACACAAAACTGAAAAACGATGTAATATAAGAGACACATTTTCGTATACCTTTGTGATAATTCTGCAAAGATATGTTTAGGTATTTTGTTCACAATGTAGATAAAGTTTGTCTGCATAGGCTTTGCAGCCGCCGCTTATCCCTGCGTGATCGTAAGAGGCGTCTAAATGGGTTCAAATTACTGGAGTCTATGCATCTCTTAGCTCAATCAGGTGAGGTTTTGACCACTGGTAAGTGTGTTACTCCCGTGGTGAACTAAAATCATCTTTTCTGTTTCAGTGGCATATGATCTATACTGTGTTTGTGCGTCGTGAAACAAAACTAAAATGAATTGGAATAAAAACTCGCGTAAGTCCAAAATAGACTTTAGTAATGCTAGTAAATATCATTTAGAGTCGTACATGACAAATTGTTCCAACACGAAATCAGAATACATCTCCGAAGTATTTCTTATTCTTATTAGTCACAAGTATATTTTGTTAGGAATAAAATTACTAAATTAAAGGTAAAAGTTCTTACCTAAAACATGACGACTGCTGCGATTGAATATGAACAAACAGACTACAAAATATTAAACGTATAAATTGTTTGTAGCAATATCCTTATTTTTACTTTACTGTTTATCTACGGATGTAAACTTTAATGAAAAGCAATAAAATCATGAGATTAGAGATTCTAAAATGAGAGTGTCGAGCAGAAGAACAAATAAATCAGTTTTATGTGTAAAAGGAAGTTAAATAAAGAACACCAGTTGTGCTTTCGTGTAATGTAAACTTGCTTTAAATAATAATTTTAAAGCACTTGTCTAGTATAAATAGATAATCCTGATTTGACATGGTTAAGTGTTTCAGATTTTACATGTTTTATATGCATCAATCGGAAAATAATATTTTGACGTTCGTTGTTTGGCTTCTCACATTATTCACATTTTACATTGTAGATAGTAGGATATTATAATATATTAAGGATCAAAGGTAGTATATTTAAGGGGAATTTCTTGCAATTGCTTTCAAAACTAAAATATAATTTTGACAATGTGAAAACTAGATTGGCAATGAAATAAATAAAAACAGTATGTATCTTAAAATACTTAAAAGTATCTTGAGTCTGTTCATGGACAGAAATGGTTATTGCAAGCTATTGTCCAAGCCCTCCCCACACCCTGCAAATGCTTAAGCAGGATACAATATTTGAACATAACTTGAACAATATTTAACATTTAAACCTATTTAAATTAAAGTAAAGCTAATCAATATAACAGTTCATTTTTAAGCATTAATATATGATTGCTATCAGAAACTTTCATTGATAAATTGATAATAGATATTCGCAAAAATTGCATTTGCTACACATGAACATAACAGAGAGAAAACCGACGACATGTCTGGGCTTTAAGTATAACATTCTATTAATTGCAATAATGAAATAATTCAAATTAATTATTATCAATTAATTGTTATTAATTTGGAGCATGTACATATGTTCAAATGAACCATAAGAATAAAGATGAAATGAAAAGATATTACCTTTGATATGCTTCCACAATTATGTTGTCTTATATTTTATTGTGTATGTATTGTTTCATAAATTAACTTCAGATTTCTATATCATGTAGTCACAATGGAAGATTTACAATTTACTATTGAATAGACTGTTTTACATATTCGTAAAAGTGTTTACAATTTATCAAATTTTTCCATATGGTTAACCTAAAATTTATCTGTGTAAGGCAAACGTATGGTGATATGTATAACTTAGAACCCTTAGAACATAAGTGGTGGCAATGATGCATTGTGGCTCATGCAAGCAGGGTATTACAGTGATTTTGTTAACATTAATGGTCATTCAACGTGGTAATATTGAACATGCTTGTATAGTTTAGCTTAGCATTACTTAAGAGTGTCAAACTGAAACACATTTGTCGAGCGTATGTGATAAAGAGCTTCAATTTGTTAAAATTGCGATCCCTGAATAAAAGGTAAAGCCAGGAAAAGAAATGTCAAATTTGGAATACAAAAAATAAATGCAATGATTGTATTTGCCGATTGCGTGAACAAGTAATTGAAATGTATTTGTAATGTGTTTTCCTAAATTCTAGAAATAATCAAATTAAAGTTTGAAATATAAATGACAATAACGATAAACGTGATTAACACCATGCTTAAAGAATCGAAGGGTTAAAATGTGTTTATACGTGTAGTTGCACATAAAGAATTGCAAAAAAGTAAATAAACGTATTGTTGAAAAGACTAACATTACAGCCAGAGACAAAATAGTCGTAAAATGGGTAAATGTTCTTGTTCAGATTTGAAGTGATAACTCAAAGTTACTCCTGTCGTAATCGTAAAAAACGTAAAATTTAAATAATACTGAAGAGATTCCATGAAATATTGAAACGTTTTGAATAAGATCGCATTCGTATCAAAACTTTCGAGCCAGGGAAATGAAATGTTATTGAATGAATAAGTAAGGATTTAAACTGTATGATCAAATAAATCATCTTACATTTTCCAATAATAATGCACAGCATAGTGTACGTAGAAAGCAGCCAATGCAGTAGGCCTTTCTATAAGATTTCAATTCTAATGGTTTTTATTACATTGAAAATGTTTTCATTCCACTTTATATTAAAGAATCCAAATGTGTTCTGTCAAAAATTTCAGATACAGTGGAAACTAACTAGCTCAATGTACTATTTTGTTTTAAAGTATGAGCTGTTAAAGTACATTCATGTAAAAATAAACACATTTAATTAATTGACAACTTTATAATGCGATGATTTACGAGGGTTGTTCGAAAAGAAATGCTTATTGTCCTCTATCTCGTGATCCACGTGGGACACGATAAAAACCAATACATACATGTATAGGGTAATTCAATACCGACACAACGGTGTATAAATGTACATGTTAGACTAAGTGTAAGACATACAATTTGCCATTTAAATACACGCAGTCATTGACCACTGTAGTAAAAATGGTTGGTAGAAGCTTCGACAAAAAAAGATGAAATACGAGCTTACATCAAAGCTCGCTCAAAACTAGGTTGCTCTTTGAAGCAGTTGATGACTGAACTCTCTACTGCTTATGGGCCTTCTTGTGTGTCTTATGACACAGTAAGGCGATGGAAAACGAAATTTGAGTCTGGTGTAGCGTGCATCAAAAAATGCACCAAAATCATGTACGCCAAAATCCGCATCTCGTAACGAAATCTTTTCCAACATAAAGGATATAATTGAAGGAGATGCCAGATTTACAGTTCGTGATATTGCACGAAAGGTAGGCATTACACTATCAACGGTTCACTTTATTTTGAAGAAGCATTTGAAAGTGAGAAAGATTTCTACTAGATGGGTGCCACATCTGTTGATCGATGAACAAAAGAGGTAGCCAGAAAGCAGCTTCAAATGTTTCGAAAATATGACAAAAAACAGTTTGCCAATGTCGTCACAGGTGATGAAACTTGGGTCCATTTTTTTGAGCCCGTCAGAAAAGTCAGCAACAAAATCTGGGCCACTAAACATAACAAACGCCCAATAACTGCCACACGGTCTTTGAGTGCAAAGAAGGTTTTGTATGCAATTTTCTTCTCTGGTGAAGGAGTCGCAATAAAAGTGCCGTTGAAAAAAGGGCAAAAGTATCACTGGGAAGTACTACAAAGACGAAGTACTTAAGAAACTGAAAAAGTATTATAAGAAACGACGCCCTGTCACTAGTTTTAAGCATATCCGTTTTCTACATGATAATGCCCCGCTCATACCTCTGCAATAGTTTTGGCGTTTTTGAAAAAAGAAAAAGTAACTGTTTTGCCTCACCCCCGTATTCTCCAGACTTTGTCCCATGTGATTTCTTTTTGTTTCCGAAATTGAAATCCTTCCTTGCTGGACTGAAATACAAGTCCCGACAGGCTTTTGGATCTGCCATTCATCAGTACCTTATAACTGTGCCCAAATCAGCGTACCGTGACGCCTTCAAAAAGTGGATACATCGGCTGAAACTTTGCATTTCTAACCACGGGGAGTACTTCGAGGGCATGAAATGAACACTTTTGAGCTAAGTTGAAATTTTAAGTCTACAGATAGAAATAAGCAATACATTTCGAACATACCCCGTAAGCATGAGAAAACTCACATAATGATTCGTTTTTATGTACAAAAAAGTCATATGCATGCATATCTCAACGATTTTCATTAATTTAATCACACACATTATATATAGTAAAACTGTTTTACATACTGCATTTCCTCATTTGATTACATCCAGTCTAAGACTACAAGATGGGCAGTGTTTTAAAAACTTTTGAATTGAATTGTCATGTCGTCGTATGTGACTTTCTAGCTTTAAGGCATTTTGTACTTAAATCATGGTGATTGTGATTGATCTTCATGTGTACATGTATTTAAATGATCATTTACTGTATGTGTTTTACATATTTCATCTTTTGCATATATAACAATTTTAGATTTTCGTACTTGACAGGAACAAACTAGGGCTAACAGTAAGGCGTATTGCATGTTTTACCGGTTTAAACTCCAACATAGTTTTTATGCTAAAGACCATTTTAAGGCCTTTTAAGATAAATACAAACTTAACATTAGACTACAAATCTGACCAATGTTAAGAAAAATAAGTTCAGAGTTTCAGATATTATGCTCATGTTACGAAACCATGCGATAAAATAACAATTCGACGATGAACAAACGACAAGTTTGATCTTTATTTTAACCTTTATACTAACCTGTTTGATGTGAATGATACTTTCTATTCCACATTGATGGCTTATTCCTATCAAACAGTCTGCTTAACTTATTCTTTTAATATATAATTTGATTTTGTATTTTTGTTTTAATTGTTTTTTATTAAAATTAACACATTCTGGAATATCATTATTAAACTTAACTAAATATGACGTATGTGCGAAAGTTAAATAATACTTTGCCGCGTCTTAACTCCTATACATAGACGGCGTATGGCAGAAAGAAAAATATAAATAAAATTGTCACATGACATTCAAATAGTAAACTATATTACAGCTTACTGTGATACAGGCAACTACATTGTAATCGGGAAATAATATATCAGTTTCAACATTATAATTATGCCATACTTTTAAATACCGAATAGTATTTAAAGGTTTTTTTTTTGCATATTAAGTAGATCTCCCTATTTGATATAAAATATAACAAATTTGATGTGTATCGATTTCGTAAGAAAGCAAGAAATTAAATTTACTAAAGACACTTTTCTGGAATGTGTCTCAGACATTTTATCTAGACGTTCAATTTGTCTATAAAGGTTTTTATGTAATGAACAAAGTGCACCGTATTAGACATGATAAAACATATCAAGGAAATAACTGATGTTCGTTTAAACTTTTTGAAGACAAATACATGTCTCGGTATAACTCAATTTATGAAAGTGTTCAAGAAAAGGGCAAAAATTAAATACGAGAGCAAAAATGAAAATTTTAATGACATGATGCTTTTTAAAAGTCTTTAAACTTGCGAAAAAAAAAGGATAATTATTTCGGAAAACAATGTTGTTTTTTTAAGCCATATTTGATGAACAACATAGATTGCTTCTTCAGAATATTTGCCGATAAATGGCGAAATTTTGAAAATGCACCAATTTAAACATCAAATATATGTAAAGAACACAGTGAAATATTATAATATTTTTACATATTACGATTTAATAACATTTTTCCCTGTTAAATCAATTTCTTTCTTTTTTGTAATTGAACGAAATTCTATACACTGGGCATGTAAAAGAACCAAGGGATCTATTCAATAAGAGCTAGGGACTGTTTCCCGGACTCCCTTGTATCTCATTGCTGTCTCTAGAGTGTGCTGAGGTAAGGACCCTACTGGATATAAGTGCTTGCACTTTCGTAGGGTATCCTTGATCGCCCGGTCTAAAGAAAATCAATCTATCAATCAATCTATCAACAATGCATAAATTTAAAAAAAGCTCATGAAACTCGGACCTATTTTCTAATATGAGTAGTAAATTTTTATCTTTACACCGGGAAAGAAAAATTCCTAATTTCATTTCAACTCTACCAAATTGTTTCTTTTTATAGTAAAAACTGATAATATTATGTAGCCAGTGCTAGATTTTAGTAATTATTTTGATTGATATAACGAACCTTTATCTTATAATTTGATATTTGAACGGTCATGTATTATACCAGATCACAGTCAGTAGATAAGCTAATCACGTGACTCAACTGAGACATCTCTTTTCGTAAAATTGGTCAGACTCCAGACCAGACCATTTTATTTGAAAGACCCTGATGCCAAGAAGAACATTTTACTGAAATTTTCAGCCGTCACCCCCCCCCCCCCCCGGAAAAAGAAGTCTTAAAATAAGTTTGCAATATTTACTTTCAATTTTATCATTTACTTCGTACGGACGATAACTAACAAATTTGGCAGAGGGATATTTCTATCCATCGGTATTTATATGTAATGTTCAATTTATAAAAAAAAATTGGGACATAATTTTTGTATTTTAGGGTGATTTATAGTTTATCCTTAACGTTTCCAATACCAACTGCCAGCCAGTCACCATTATAACAGTCAATCGTTTCAAATATATAGTCTATTAAGCTCAACTTGATAAAAAATATTATATCAAATATAATACAGTGTATGTTGATAAGGTAACAATTACACGTTTTCTTGTGCTAACAGGACAAGTGCAATTTCAAGAGCGCGTGTGTAAGAAATTTGAAAATAATCTCCGTGTAATAATTTACATTGGGAAAGTAACAAACCTCATACCTAGTTGAGAAAAATGTAAAACAAGTCCGTCCAGTAGTTGTTACGGTATGTCATTTTAATTGTTTGTTTGGTTTCACGGCGCACCGAAACAATTTAGGTCATATGGCGCCGAAACAGGAGGGATGAATTTGGCTAACCTCGGGTTACAAACTTAGCACGTTGGAGACGCACAGTATCCATTAATTCAAATCCATAAAGTAGCCTTTTACAATCATTGAGGAACAAACAGTGGCTTCTGATGCGTTAACCTTCAACAAGGAAGTTTGAAAAAAGGCGTATTAATAGAATTATCTTTGTGTGTTTTCATTATATATAATTGTAGATATTGTACCATTTTATGCTCTTATAAAAGGTGAACGATTCACTTAGAGTTTACTTACTTAATATAGAATTAACAAAAATATTTATCTGTGAACACCTGTGTTTTCCTTCTATAAAAACATAGATATTTGAACCATTCCATGTTCTTTGAGATTATTCTACTATAAGGTAAACGCTTCACTCACAAATTACTAATTTAGATAAGAATTGAATCAGGGTCGTGTGGAGGTTGCGTTCTTCGAACGCCGCCTTTCCTTGTTGATCTTGTTTATCATATTTTAGAACATTTAAAGATCCTGTATGTTGTAATTGATGTTGTATACCACACTCAAGTGAAATTACATATATGTATATAATTATGCTTATAAAACATCTTCCAAACAATGAAAAATATGTAAAATATGTACTGCAAATATTTGTACATATTATATGTAATCATTAAAATATATGCATTCATTTCTTATTGAAAAATTTGACTTAGACTTTATCTCCCTTAATTTACATGAAATGTTAAATTCGGAAATATCTTTATAAACAATGCTTTTTTGGAACTTACAAAACTGTTAAATTTTAATTTGAGCAACATATTTGTGATATAAAGTTTTTGATACAGGATTTTTAACACATAAACCACAAGCATTAATTCCAACTAGAATATGTAAAAGGTAAAAAAAGTTGTGAGTGTAAGATGAAAGTTGGAAACATGCAATTAAAAGCTCCCCTCCAAGTAACAAAAATAATAAAAAAATAGGCTAATTATCATTTGACTACTCAATTTGATTCACAAACTGTCAAGCTGAGATCAATCTGTTGAATCTTTCAAAAGATAGGCTATTGTTAGTTCTGGCTTCCAAAACTTTATAAGCCGCTTTTTAATATTTTTGTTTTTCATCTGATGCGGCATTAAAGTTTTGGATTAGACCCGTTACGAAACCTAACCAGAATAACATAAGTTGATTTAACCTTATTTTTCACTTGCAAATACCCTTGTCCCAATCAATTCTTGTGCATTTTGCGATAAAACAATTATTTTAATATCGTTCTTTACCATTTAAAGTATCAAAATATTAATACTGTCATTAAAATTGCCTATTTAACTGTAAAACATCAATTTACGCCGACTACAGTCGGCCATGACATTTAGGTGCCACGCGAGACCTCGTATGATGTCATTCGCGGGAACCGATTAGAGTAGAATCCTGTACTATATTTAGAACATCTTTGGTTTAAGCAATATTTTATTTCAGTCAAATATATTTACACAATATATAACAATAAAATGCAAAAAGGAATGAGTAGAAAGCTAGAGCATCTTTGTTGACATGATTTCAATATTTATAATTCAAGATAATGTTTTTATTTATTTTCATTATTTTTTTAGTACTTAAATATGATTATATTGAAGACAAAAAGTCAGTAAATCACCTTTTTCAATATCTTTGAAAAAAGTAATTTATAACAATGTTGGAAGCACATGGGTTCGTAAAGGTCAATCTCGTAATCACGTGATCAAACATTTTGCAATATGGCGGCCAAGTGGTGAATTATTTACCTGTCGGAAACTATTAGGTAGTTTATGTTCGTACTAAGATTTATATTTGTCCATCCTTGGCTTATCAATAGATAATATATACATGTAGTTTTATCAAGGCATGCTTCACTTTTCTTCATGGCATGTTCGATGAATGAATACGAGCGTGTCAGATTCCTGGCACGATTATTGGTAGACTTTTCCTACGGAGTTGTCTTCAGCGTTCACGTCATGTCATGGTATATAAACGGGTACGCTGAAGACCTTAAGCTAGGCTATTGTAATGACAATTGAACAATAATTAATAATCACAAATGTTTAGGATAAAATATAAAAGCTTCTTGAAAACAAACATGACTGTCCAACCAAATAGGTCTTGGTTTATTTGTTCAGTCCAAAATGTTATGTGCACATGTATATACTTCCGAATGATTAAACCGTTCCCTAAACTAATGTATATTGTATTTCTTCTAACTTTTTGTTAGAGCCCACAGTGTATATTAATTAGTGATTCATTTTCATTTATCCAATTATTTTTTATTCATATGACGAAATAATGATCTCTTATCTCTTTTCAAGCAAATTGCTTTACTTCTGTAGTATACGAAACAGTACTAGCTTGAATATCCAATATGAAATTTGTTTATATACTATAAGTGACCGGTAAGCTCCTCGCCATTGTATTAACCTTAACTTAGTTAGTAAACTATCAAACCTCCAAATATAAATATTTACTGTAAATAATAACGAATTTTTATGTAATCACATGTTAGGATATTCCACAGCAGCGCAAAACCGCTCATAAGCAAGTGACACAAACAGAACGATATGATAAAATGACAAATATGATTACAAAGTAGTCGTGCAAATGAAATGAGTTCTTTCCTTTATCAACAAGAAGCGGGAAATTAAATAATAAAGATTTATGCGATCAATTGGAAGAGACGATTATATCGCAGATATAACTGTCAGGAAATTGACAGGTGATAGATTCATTGGAACACCGATAATTTCTTTATATGTTCTCACACATATATATATACGCTTGATTAAAGCGTTATCGCACATACATGTATGTATGCTTAATTAAAGACACGTCTTATTGCGTAACAGATAACGACTTAAGTAACGACGAGTTAATTCTTCTTTCCTGCGAAAAAATCACACTTATTAATATAAATCTAGTCACACCAGTCGTTAATTAACATGATAGTAAAACTGGTTTATTGAACATTGAAAACTATTAGCGCTAAGTTGGAAAAAAAACAACAAGACTTAGTTGATAAAAGCTATCATCAAACAGTTTTGCTAACGATTTTTAAAAAAACAAAAACATTGCAAGTACTGTATTGATTCGACCAATGTATTTGCGTTTAAAAAAAAAACATACACTGTCTGCGGTAATTTATCAGCATCCAATATATCTTGTTAACAATTTTAATCAAATGTCACTTTTAACTTCATTTTAAGTAACAGAGGAACAGTTAGTCCCACTATTTATTCTGACCCATGCTGTTCAACTAATGCAGTTTTGCTGACATAAAATCTATTATGTTTAAATTTTGTAACCAGTGTCTGCAGGAAAACAATTTCTCCTATCATTCCTTATAAAAGATATTTACAATAATAAGCATGTCTGTATAGTGTATGGGAGTTCTAAGATGTCCCTGTCATAAAAGCCTTTAACCGATACTTAAAACATGTCAGTTACCCTAAATGCTGCTTACTTAACCGATATTATGTTTAATACTTGTATTCCACCCACTTTAAAAGCAATAAAAATAATACATAAAAAAAATGAAAATCCGAAGGCAAATAAAGAAATTATAATAAATTTATAACAAATCGAACAAAAGCATCAGCTCTTCATAAACTCTCTTTTGATGAAACAAAATAAGCTGGTAATGAACTCTTCAAAAAGCGAAAATCATTTAATTCTTTGGGCAAAAAGATATTGAGCTGTCTTAGTTTTGTGTAATCACTCCTTATTATTGACACGTCTTTAGGGCTTAAATTAATACACCCAAGTTTCATCACCTCTACGCAGTTCGGAAATGTTACGATTGATAAAATGTGCCTTTCTTTCAAATATATTTTGCACTTTAAAACAAGAGTGGCCTATTGTTCTTCCGTCAAGAGGTGCTGGAACCATCCAACACAACTTCTGAGTCAAAATTTAATGATCTGACCCCAATGATATAACAAAACTATCAGCAAGCTATTTTAATTTAAGTCTGGCACCACGTTTAATTAGCTTTTGCACAGCAGTAACACTTACTTTGGTAGCAGCAGTCCTTAGCTGACTCAAATGGAGTTATCTTTTAAGTCCGGTTTGCCGTCTATAATGTTTTGTGCCGCCTATAGATTCCTTCAGACAACACAGAAGCTCCATGTATCTGTCCCATTTCAACATATATCTGTAAAGCTGTCCAGACACAATCCTTGTTTTCATTGTACTTGCAGTAAAACGGCTAGCATAAATGACTAGACATATTTGGATTTTCAATAACATTCGAAAGAGTACACGAACATTTACAACATTTTGTGCCATTTTTCCTTACCCTTTCTTGTGAAATAGCCGCAGTTTCAACACAATGTGGAGTCACACCATTGACACAATTAAACAAACACTTCTCGCACAACGTAAGTGACAATACTATGTGTTGAACGAGGCGTGTTATAATAAAAAAACAGTTTCGGATGAAGATGCCCGAGTTAATTGTTTAAGGCCGATATATTTAATATCATTAAATTGAATATTTTGTTCAAGCGCTGAATGTTCATTGGTTACATTTAAAAATAATCTTCACGATGCTAACCTTTCTTTACTGATTTTTCATTTAGTGTTGATATATAAGGTCTTATCTTTATTGGCATTCGGATCGGATTAAATTGTTATTCTCTTTGCAATCTTAATAATACTCAACTACTAAAGGTTTATTTTATATGATACAATTGATGTATTTTACACTAAAACCAATACTATATAAATCATTAGGAAAATAGAAATATATTTAAGCGCATAAAATTTGAATAATCATTATCTGTCTCGTACATTCTTGTAAAACCTTTTTTCCTTTCATAGATGAAATAAGAAAGAACACATAATTGCAAACTTGGAACCTGGCTATTCAAATACAGATATATTGTCATTTTATTGACATAAACAATCTAGTTTGTCTACATCTATATTGACAAATGAAGCTTCCAATGCAAAAATAATATCACTCTTTTGATATCTTAAGTCAAGTTTTATTAAATTTCTTCACTCGGATAACATTCCTGCCAGACACCATTTTTCCCTGCTACATTAGACTGGGGTTAAGGTCAAGGTAACTGGTGTAGATCAAATATTTTCTTTACGTGTTTGCTCAATAATGAAGCCATAAGTACAGACAGAACTTAAGATATATCCCACTTGACGGTTGAGGTTAAACATTATACATTTTCAAAGTGACGAAAAGGGCAATAACTTGGACAAAATGTAAGCCATAGTTATGTACTTGCGCAAATAATGTATTTAGTATTGATTAGTAAGTGTATAAATTATGAAGCCATTGATAAAAGTAGAACTTAAGATACAATCAACTTGCCGTTTTAGGTTAACCTCGTACGGACACAAATCATGAGACAGCATCATTTAAATTTCACATTTTTTGTGCGTTTAGATATTTATTTCTACTTGCATTGTTAAGATTCTAGCCAATCAAAATGTTTATTGTTTAAGAAACAGTATGCATGCATAAAAAATGCATTCAAATTCAAACAAAAACAGTTATATTGTCATGTTTTCTTTCAGATACAGCTTTTGTAAAGCATGAAGATATTTTATTATTTAAATCTTTGTATTTAAAGATACTGAGCAGATATTTGGAACATTTCATATTTCCTTAGTGTATGATAATTTTGGCACTGATGTCAATATCTCTATGGAAACTTCTAAATAGAAAAGTCATTAACTTTAAACTTCACTCAGTTCAGTTATGGTTTCCTTTAATCAAATAATTTTGAAAATAATGTATCTCTCTAGGATTGTTTATTATCTCTTCATTAAACTTAAATGATGTCAAAATGTTATAAATGCTTCAAACATTTTTTAAAGTTTTTTTATTGTTTTCTAAGAAATGATAATGAACATAAAGAACATCATGCAATATTTTAATGATTAACAAAAACATCGATTCTTGAATAATAATGGAAATATTACCATCCATCTGCTTCCTTGTGATCTAAAACATTGATAAATGCAAAATTAAACACGGGGTGAAATTGATGGATGAATATTAACATGAAGAATTAAACAGTAAAAGTAAAATTAATCTTTAAATATTCCTCCTAAAATATGAACATTCACATTTTGTGTCTCCAAATGTATCAATTAGTACGTCGTTTTTTTAGACTTTAAATAATGAAACTTAATTAAGTTACCAAAGAGACCTTTTGCTCAGCATAATAACATGAACAGTTTTTTTATCTAAAATTACGGAAGATATAGATACTTTTTCTCCGCATTGGCATGCAACAGCACATGGTATTTGCTTTTTATATGCATATTTTCATCAGACTGCTTCAAAATGAAAGCAAAAATCTCGTTCGAAATTTTATAGCTACATATTTTCCACCAAGATGATTGGTTGTGTCGAACGATACTTTGCAGCAACATCGAAAGTATTTTCCTCGTGTTTTCAAATTGAAAACATTAAGTGAACGCAACTGATTTAATGAAATAGTCTATGAAGCAACTAAGTTAATGAAAATGTGTTTTCAATAAGATTATAAAACGTCATTTTATTGCCATTCTCACTGTACATACCGAGAAACAATGAGAACTGTCACCTTTCGTTCAAGTCGTATTTACAGAGGCGCTTGCGACACTATAACGAAGATGTTTAACGATTATTAATTTTATTAACGTACCAAGAAACTGTTTTTATAGAATAAGCGCACAAACATTAGTACGTTTATTACAAAATCATTTTACATTATCATTCATGCTATTTATGTAGTAAACTTTTTTATATAAAACTACAGAATGGCATGTTCTGACCAGTAGGTCCTAGACAAAATATGTACGAGATTTAATTAATTTAGCAAGGTGTTATATATAATTATCTAAAGTTAAAAGATTAAGAAGAGATCTTGGATCGAAGTGACAATTAAATAAATGATACTTTTTAACTTATTGATCATAAAATAACACAATATATCAACTCGTAGTATCGTTTGTTGGACTTACCCTGCTGAGAGTCCTGCATAAATGTTTGTTATCAAAATATATAATTTTCACAAGTAATTGCTGTTATTATTATTACATTATTAAGCAGACAATGCTTACATTTCTTCATGAAAACAATGAATCTGAAACGATTTTTGCAAGAACAAGCGTGTTTACCTCGGCCAAGTATCTTTATAAAAAAATATCTCATGTTTATGTTGTTATTTCTTTCAATATATGGAAATATTAAGTCCTTTAAACAATTATTAAGTAAATCGGATTCATAGCTGATCATGCATTCCAAAGAAAATGATGATATAAATGCACACTTTGATTTTAATTTGCTTCATTTTAATGCACATCGAATCATTTTCAATGCAATCTCGTCTTAATATCAAAATTAAATGAAATAAATGATATTAAGCTATAAGACATGTTATTACCAGATATATCACCTCATTTATTGATCTGGAGTCCAACAGTCTATAGACTTCTCATTTCTATAGATAAGGTTAATTAAATGTACGCAGATATAAGCTGCTTCTACGCAAAAGTGAATAACATATACCTATAAAATAAATATCCATTAAAGTGATTTGGTCTATAATGGAAGGTGTTTAATACCTTAAATAATTATGTCTATTGTATTTAATATAAGACATAACAATAAGCACCGAAAGAGTTATATATGGATGTTGTTGGCAAATGTCACAATTCTATTGTTGTTTTTTTTTTTAATTTATACCTGAAATACTTATGGCAAATATATGCCCATTGCGGAACAATCCACTTTAATAATTTTACAAAAGATATAAGACCTGAACTTAAGGATAAAATTTATATATGTTATTTTCAAAAGAAAGTATAATGCTTACAACATACTTAATTTTCAGTATGAATGTCCTAACTATATTATTCATATTTTGTTGAGTTTTATGTGTTTAATACAGTTGCTGGAATGTGTAGACATTTTCACCAGCATTTAGGGTATTTGAACGTTTAAGGACTCCATATAATACCGGTACTATAGCAGCTTTATTTGTCAAGAAATGATTGGTTAACTTACTTTTAAATCATGACATTGTTAATGCCTACAGGAGTCATCTACATCTTTCAAATTCAAAAGCCATTCAAAGATTAAATTAACATTGGTAATACATATTTTAAACAAATCATAGAAATTCCAATGCGTAATAATTGTGCACCCCTTGTCGCTGTTTTTTTATATGGCTATGAAAGAGACTTTATGTTGAGTCTCCTCTCTGAAAATGTTATATTAGCATTTAAAAACACTTCCAGATACCTTGATGACATATTTAATTAAGATAATTCTTATTTTTATCAAATAGTGACTAATATTTATCCTAATGAGCTACTACTTAATAAAACGAATTATTGAAATTTTATTACATCATTTTTTGGATCTTAATATTACTATAAAAACAATTCTTTTCGCACAAAAGTCTATAATAAAGTGATGACTTTGATTTTGGTATAGTAAATTATCCACATTTATATGGATACGCACAGCATGCAACATTACGGGTTTATGTTTCTCAGTTAACTAGATTCGCTAGAGCTTATAGCAACGTAAAGGATTTTAATAGCGAAATATTTTCATTACTAGCAAGCTACTCAAACAGGGCTACCGCTATTATAAATTACGTAAATATTGTATCGTAACTTAAATTTCAAAATTCAATAGTGATATAAAAATCTCTTCTGCGACAAGGGATTAGCCAGTCTGATTTTTATGGAGGTGTTATTTACAAACTTCGGAAGACTTTGGGTCATGGTAATTTTTCTGTTGTCTTTACGAACATTATTAAAAGGGTAATAATAATAATAATTTTATTCGGTAAAAGTGTACATGACATGGCAATGACATAATGATGCATAATGATACAATACATATAACAATAATCAAAATATTAAAGTCGAGGACAAATCATTACTGACCCATTTTCCTGTTCTTCAAAATTTCACAACCACTTTTCAATCAGTTAACAAAATATAAACTGTACCACATAAAAATTGTCATACAATGTTAAAATATAATCAGTTGTGTATTATGGAGAAATTTTGACAAACTCAACTTCAGATAAATGGTAATAAACAATTTTAACCTAATTATAATGCCATTTTACAATCTTGATTTCTATTTGCAGTGGTAAAGCTGTCGTAATTGGGGTATGGATGTACATTCCAATTTGCATCACAGAGAAAGCATGTTCTTGAGAAATTTTTGGGATCTTAGGGTATATATGACCCCATTCTATTGAAAGCTTACTGAAAAGTTATCAGAGAGAATGTTTTTCCTTGGTTAAGTGACTATTACTTTACTGACGTATTACCTTTAAATTAAGAATTGTATGGTAAAATTGTACATATTAAAATAATAGCTTTTCAAAGTGCAGTAAACATTATGACTTCATGATATTGAACAGTTGTCCAACTTAATATCCATTTATGCAGAATGACAAAAAACTGAGTCTGTAAGTCAATTATTTTTAGAAAATTATTTGCGGATTTGTAATGGGTAAAAAAAAGGATTAGTGAAAAACACACATTTTACTTATTTTGAACTAAAATGCTAGCATTTTCTTTTTTTATCGCCATAATTGACATTGCTGCTAATAAATGAAGTCAAGGTGAATACAAGATGTGCTTACAGTTTGGTTATATGACAAATAAGGTCAAAAATAAAAACATTCTAGGGATGATTGAAAAGTGGTTGTGATTGAAAACTGGCAGTATGTGGATACGTTTTCGAGTAACAAATTAGCACATTTTGTGTTCTATATGAATTTTGTCACGGGCTGCTAAATTGATTGAAATAAAAAATGCTTTGCCGCTCTTGTGGACAATTGCCCTATTAAAGTGATATACGATGACTCGAAATGTTACATAATGTTAACATGATCAATCGGTGCCATCTTCATGAATCATAAATATGAGGAAATATTTTGGAAATGAAATTATATTTGCTTGTCATAGCTGATTGCAGTAATGAATGTCATCACTTAAAGTAACACAAACAGAGTTGATTTTTGTGTCTTGCTGTTCAACTAATGAAAGTTTAATGACATAAAATAATCTATCATTTTAACGTCTGTGTGACTAAATGTTGTTGCCAGCATAGGAAAAATAATTGCCCCATTCCTATGATTTGTTTGCATCTAGGCTTACCACATTTATTGACAAGAATGAATATGTCTATATAATGTACGCGGACACTGCAAATGTCCTTTTTAGCTCGACGTATTCAAAACGTGTCAATAAACATATATTATTCTGTTAGACACACTAACTACGAGCAGTTTAACCAACCTCAAAAGAAAAAAGAAAACAAACTAATAAAATAGAGTAAAATACAGAAATCAATTATTAAAAACGTTTAAACTTGTGAAAATTGATGTCACAAACCAAACTGATGATAAAATATCCAATAGGGAATTCTTTTAATTTGGGAGAAGACAACAATTTTGCAAGTAAGCGGTTTAAGAAATAAACACCGCCTGTGAATATGTAAAGAGTGAGTGGAAATACAATGAGTTGAATAAGACGTGTTTATAAATAAAACATTTTCAAGTGTATTGTTTTTGACATGGCCGATTTAATATTAAACTCAATACAGATATGTATATAGAGCAGCATACATGTACATGTAACAATTTACATTTTACATTGACGAAACCAGCGTTCTCGTATGAGCAACACATATCACACATATCACATAGTTGCTATGCATTTGCGCACAATATATGCAAACAAATGGTAGGTGATTAAATTTCATTTCAGATCTATGTATTATTTATATATATTTTATATAAAGATATACCAATTATTTTCTAGATAAGTGCAGGAAACAGAGAAAAGCATGAACACACAGGCAATTTTATTTTGATGCATGTTCGAATATGTTCAATTTGTAGTGCAGTAGTATGTGATGTGCTGTAATTGTTATCACAAGTTTGACACTTTAGTTACTTGAGTTTCTAAATGGTTACATGCTATAAAGTTTTATCTATCAAATACCTGATTTATATGAAACATAATGTTTAAGCTGTGATTAAAATACAGATTCTGGAACACAAAGAATACAAAGAAAGTTCTTCCTTTAATATTTATAGAAACTTGTTATATTTCTGTGAAGAAGATTGATATTGTTATTCGAAATTCAAATCCTGAGTTAAATGATATTAGTATGAATATACAATAGACGCCATTTAATGCTTCTCATATAACAAAATGACATTTGATATCACTTAAGCTATATGATATGCAATAAAGCAAGATATCACCAAATAAAGGTATAATAATGCTAAGATTGCGCGCCAAATTGTCTAACAAATGTTAATACCAATAAGTATTTTCCGTAAAATGCTGTTTATTGTGGGAGATGATAGCTCTTCAAATATTAAATACTGTAAAATTAAGTTGTATCTTATCAGAAAAATGATTATCATTTTATATTACATAGTAAACCAAAGATGTCATTATTGTTGCGTTGCCTAATTTGTAAAGAAGAATGAAAAGTATCAGATTTATAAGGTAATATTAATCACCCTTAGGATATGTGGCCTGCTTTTTAAATTTGTCTTTTGACGCCATATCTGTGATATGCAGGCTTCATAATCTCAGATCCCCTTTCAAAATTCCATTTTAATTAGTTCCGCCCATTGTTTTCTCGTTTAGGGCACACGCAATTTTTGGGGACCATATGCCGCTTTTCATGGAATGGCACTAACGTGTCACATTGAAGGTTCCATGATAACCGCCATATGAACACATCTGCGGATGTTTCAAAATTCTAAATTTAACCAATTCATGTTAAATGTTGAATTCTGCTTAAGCCGGTGATAGGGGGTGTAGACGGTAGTTTGCACTTGACAGTATCCAAACCAAGCCTGCAACATTTTCAATTTTGTCGTGTTGGGCTTTCTTTAGGGATTCTTTTTTATCTCTCCATTTTAAAGCCATCTTTAAAAAGTACCCACGACACGGCAAGACTTGATAATAAAAATATGATATTACTTCTAAAGCACAAAGTCAACAGCCATTTGTTTAATCTATTACCCCACATTTATCTGGTCGTATCTAGAATTGGAATGATTTCTTTCTTTATTTAAACCGTTAAAGGTTACTGGCAGCTAATGTAAAAATATACAGATATTGCTGCAATATGGACCGTATCTAATGTTACATTTCTTTCAAATATATCACAGACAGATGTGTATGTATATGAAGTTAGAGCGGCTGGAACTATACACTCTCAGCAAAAGGCCTATGATTTATTATATTGAATTGTGTATGATAAAGCCACACCCTTTTAGTTCGGTGACCTACTGAACTCTCTACCGCTGGTACTGTGTTGCTAGATTGTGTAAGGGGGATGTTTTCATAAAATGATGCTTTTGTTTTTTGTTTTTTATATTTGTACAAGTCCCCCGAATGTCTCAATTATATTATACTTGTACAGTTATTTTGTGTAGAACTATTTGTTACATATTTAATCTTTATATGTCATTTTATATCTATATTGGTATTTTGCTTCATTATAATTTGATTTAACATTGTTTCAATTTAAGATATTGCATCATATTAATCATAGTAAAATCCTTCCATAAGTTGAGGTCTTATATTAGTTTTACTTTTGCGTTTGGTGCTAAAGATTAAAAAAGAGGATAAACAGAGTACAAATAAGGATTTGCTATCGACTTGCTGAACTCTTAAAGCAGCACGCCTCCAGATTCATGCTAATTTTATGAAAATTTTGAAAATGTATTTGAAGGTGTAATGTTGTGAAGTAACCAAAAGGGAGCAATTATCAATGACACTTTAAATCACGTAAAGTACAAAAAGTGGTCAAAATGTGCATTAAAAGCCTTTACTGCGTTAGTAATGCAGTAGAAATATAGTTATAAATACTGAAAAATCAGTCATTAATCGCACATAATATGTAAAATATTACTTGAAACTTTCAACTTTTCCTTACATTTTAGTACAGTTTTCTCAAGTTTGATTTATTGAAATCTTTTGACTCAACTGGAGGCATGTATCTGTAAATGACACCGAGGCTAGATTGATTGAAACATTGCTCGTATATGGAATAAAAAAAGACAATTTAATAAGTATGGATTAAATTATAATCTAAAAAGGGCGATCCCAAATGCTAAAAGTTAATTTGTAAATATTTATTAGGTGTTAAATAATATTTTATATTTGATTTTTAAAATATCAACTGTTCTTTCTTATTTTACATTGAATGTTGAGATTTAAGGTTTGATAACTTATTGGTTTTATCATCTGATTAACTATTTTATCCATAACTATAATTGACTCTTTCCCCAAAAAACAAATTCCGTAGTCATTCAGATATTAAGTGATAACTTCAGGGGAACTTTTCAAGATATTGATATTTGAAAAAAAAAACACACTACAAAACTACTATAAACTTGATAACTACTGTACAGTCTTTTTTGAAATGTAAAATAAATATCTATTGGATAATCACAGAGAAAATATATCATGTTTTAAACTCTATTTTCCGCAGATTAACACAGTGTGATTACATAGTGTCATTAAAATCTGGCATTTTTTAAAATTTGGCAAGCAATAGGTAATGCAGCTTTCTAAATATAGTTTAAATATTCACATATTCCAATTAGACACATTCAGGAAGAATAACTAGATAGCAATAAATGTCTGCAATAAAAGTATGTAGCCCTAAGTTGAGCATAGTATATATTTAAAATAGAAAATATTTAGACGCCTAGAAAATCTTTATTTGTCTTGGACAACCCTTAAGGTTTCCTTTCCTTTTATAGATGAAATATAAAAGAAACACAATTGCAAAATAAAAGCATATATGTTTTGACATAAACAATCTGATTTGTCTACATCTTTATTAATAAAATCCAACGCAAAAATAACCATACTCTTCGTGTATTTTAAGTTGAGGTTTATTAAAATTTCTTTACGGGGTTAATGCGTCTGTCATACAATATTTTCCAAATAAAATTAGTCTGCAATTTAAATGGTTATTTATTCCCTGGAATCAAATATGTAAGATCATACATGATCATTTATTTACAGTTCGCATTGTTAAATCATATTATTGTAATAAGATTCTTAACCTATGAGTCATTATTTAGTTGTTAGGAATGTTTAGCTCAGCTAAACCGATCATACTATAGCGATCCGAAATATTTAAACAGGAGCTTCGTTAAAAGATCTACAATAATAAAAGTATATATCAAACATTTTGATTTCAAAATGAATGAAATAAATATCAAAATTAATAAACTAAATATTTTTTTAGAAAAAAAGGAATTTTTTTTTAGAAATATGACATTGGAATAATAATTTCAAAATAACCGCTTTAGGCGTTCTATTTCGTTTCGATTTCTTCTATTCTGTAGTAACACCAACCTTGTTTGTGTCGTGAGGAGGCTGTTACAAGGCACCCCGAACATTCAATCAGAGAATAAATATTTTCTGTGCTGAACAATCGTTCATCCTGACATAATTGTTGTCTGTTATGTATTTTCGTGTTGGTGGTTCAAATAATAGTATTTTTTAGTAATGTCAATTCACTCTAAGGATATGATGCCTGCCTTTTATATGTGTGTACAAGTATTTTTTTTTTTTTTTTTTTTTTTTTTTTTTTTTTTTTTTTTGCGGACTCATACCAGTTGATCTTTTGCAAAATTCATTTTGATAACTCGGCTCAGTGTTGTCACGCATTCTTTAACTTAGGGACCCTTCTGATTAAGCTGGTGCTAGTGTCCATAGACGTTTCACTCTCGCCGGTAAACATGTCTAACCAAACTCATACCGCATCATTTAAAAGTCGCTGTTTTAAGTGTTCATTGATATTACAAATTTTTCACATTGTACGGATTACAATGTTAATTGGTGAAAAAAATCTGAAAAAAAAGATGTAGATACACTGTCTTATATATCTATCTGACATCTAAATTTGCTAGATGTTATAGAGAACCAGATGTTCTACACATTTCACACTTCCATAGCTAATGATATATCTGGCGTTTATGAGACAAATAATAGTCTAGTCATTCATTAAGTAATTTCCCATATTTTAATCAAATTATCTTGACAATAAACTCACTCTCTTAAAGGTTTTCATTTATCTCTTAAGTCAATGCCTCAAGCAATATTCATATTTTTTCAGTTCCATTTTTAATTACTTTTGAAATGAAAAATGCGATAAAAGGACAGCATGCATCATTTCTAATATGGCATTTACATTATTTACAACTGCTTCCTTTGGATAAAAAAGTAATAAATGCAAATTAGACATGAGAGAATTTGATAGACTAATATTTACACGAATAATTACACTTCAAAAGCAAAATTTGTCTTTAGATACTCTTTAGATACTCACTTTTACTTTAATAGGCTATGAACATACGCCATTTGGTTTCTTATACATATACAAAACAGTTCTTTTTAGCAATACACAGCTAGATAATTGTCTTTAATCAAATAATCTTGATAATAACGTATCTCTCTTAAGGTTTTTTCATTTATTACTTATGCAAATGCCTCAAGCAATATTCATATTTTTCAGCTCCATTTTTTTATGTTTTGAAATGAAAGATGCTAAAGGACAGCATGCTTCATTTCTAATATGATGCTAAAATTACTTACATCTGCTTCCTTTAGATCTAAAACAAGTGGTAAATTTAAATTAAACACGAGAGAATTTGATAGACGAATAATAATTACACGAATAATTTAACATCAAAAGCAAAATTGGTCTTTAGATATTTACTATACGTTAATAGGCTATGAACATTTTTTTCTTAATATATATTAATCTGAGAACTTTTTAGTAATATATAAATTAGTAAAGGGACACTTTGCAAAGAATGATAAAGTAAGCACGGTTTTTAGCTCACCTGACCACGAAGTGGTCAAGGTGAGGTATAGTGATGGGGCTATGTCCGGCGTCCGTCGTCGTGCGTAGTGCGTCGTGCGTCGTCAACAATTGGGTTGTTAACAGTCTAGCAGTCACAGTTTTTATTGGATCATTGTCAAACTTTGTCATAATGTTTGTCTCAATGAAATACAGATCGAGTTCGAAGATGGGTTATCTCAAGTCCAAAACAAGGTCACAGGAGCTAAAAATAGAAAAAGCTTGTTAATACTCTAGTGGCTGCAGTATTGATCCAAATATTCTAGAAATTTGTCAGGAAGGTTGTTTTAATGATTTCTAGGTCAAGTTCGAAGATGGATCATCTCCGGTCAAAAATTAGGTCACGGAAGCTAAAAATTGAAAAAAAGTTTGTTAACACTCTAGTAGCTGCAGTTTTCATCCAAATATTCTGGAAATTTGTCAGGAAGGTTGTTTTGATGATTTCTAGGTCAAGTTCAAAGATGAGTCATCTCTTGTCAAAAACTAGGTCACAAGAGCTAAAAATAGAAAAAGCTTGTTAACACTCTAGTGACTTCAGTTTTGATCAAGGTATTCTGGAAATTTGTCAGGAAGGTTGTTTTGATGATTTCTAGGTCAAGTCCAGAGATGGGTCATCTGCGGTCAAAAACTAGGTCACAGGAGCTAAAAATAGAAAAAGTTTGTTAACACTCTAGTGGCTGCAGTTTTGATTCAAATATTCTGGAAATTTGTCAGGAAAGTTCTTTTGATGATTTCTAGGTCAAGTTTGAAGATGGATTAACTACGGTCAAAAACTAGGTCACAGGAGCTAAAAATACAAAAAAGCTTGTTAACACTCTACTGGCTGCAGTTTTGATTAAAATATTCTTGACATTTGTCAGGAAGGTTGTTTTGATGATTTCTAGGTCAAGTTTGAAGATGGGTCATATCCGGTCAAAAACTAGGTCACAGGAGCTAAAAATAGAAAAAGCTTGTTAACATTCTAGTTGCTGCATTTTTGATCTAAATATTCTAGAAATTTGTCAGGAAGGTTGTTTTGATGATTTCTGGGTCCAGTTCAAAGATGGGTCATGTGCGGTCAAAAACGAGGTCACAGGAGCTAAAAATAGAAAAAAACTTGTTAACACTCTAGTGGCTGCAGTTTTGATCCAAATGTTCTTGAAATTTGTCAGGAAGGTTGTTATGATGATTTCTAGGTCAAGTTCGAAGATGGGTCATTTCTGGTCAAAAACTAGGTCACAGGAGCTAAAAATAGAAAAATCTTTTTAACACTCTAGTGGCTGCAGTTTTGATCCAAATATCCTTGAAATGTGTCAGGAAGGTTGTTTTGATGATTTCTAGGTCAAGTGTGAATACTGGTCATCTCCAGTCAAAAATTAGGTCACATTGCCCAAATATGGAAAACCTTTTTAACACAATAGAGGTCACATTTTTTGTCTCAATTGTCAGGGATGCTTGTCTAAGACATTGCTTGGATGCGGTTGATGGGTCAGGGGAGCGATCCAGGGCCATCATGGCCCTCTTGTTTATATTTATTCATGGGGATTTGTACTGAGTTATTGCCGTACAAAAAATACAGGATATTTGCTTTTTATTTGAAAGTGTAAATTAATCGTTTCAGCAGATTGGCCACAAATTAAACAGAAAATATCTTTTGGAATTTCTAGCTATTTACTTTCTTTCAAGATTCAGGATAGCTATTTTAAAAGTGTTTAGCAATGCTTTATTCTCGTAGCATTTTCAAAATAAATGTGGTGATATTAGCAAATAATGTTTTTTTTATATAATGGTACTTTTTTAATATTACCGAATGACATGCTCTTAGAAGTGGGGTCTGTGTAAACTACGGATTTGGTTTAATTACCAAGGGTTTGTTTGCAGTAAGTCAGGGACGACCTTGGATCGGAGTGACAAAAAAATAAATGACAGTATTTAACTAAACAAAATAGCTTGCTGTGAGAGTATGTTTTCATTTTTAACGGTACTAGTTACTTATCCCAGCATTTGTGCCAGAAAATCTTCATTTTTCAGCGTTTTAAACAACTTGATATAACGATCATTGAAAAGTAGGCTGGTGTTGGGTGCTTTTGTCCACGGAACAAAAGTGAGTTTTTATGTTACAAAATACATTAAGTTTATGACGACAGTTTGCTTTCATTGAATAAATGCAACACGTATGATAATCATTTGACTACACTCAACAATTTCTGCTTTGTTTTCATATATGAAAATATTAAATTTCTTTTTCGATTTATTAAGCATAAAGTACGCATGGATTAGGTATATAATCTGGAGCCTTTCTGATCATGTATTCCCAGTTAATGGTGGAAATTAATATTCTGATTTTAATCTACTTCATTTTAATTAACATCGAATGATTTTCAAAGGAACGTCGGCTTAATAACAAAATCAAATGAAATATGTGATATTTAGTTATAGAACATGCAATTTTTAGAGATATAATCTCACTTACTACAAACCACGTAAAATCTGGCGTCAAACAGTCTAAAGACTTCTTATTTCTATAGATAAGGTTAATTACATGTTCGCAGATGTAAGCTGCTTCTACGCTAAATTGTATAAAAATGAAAAACAACTACATATTCAAATATCCATTAATAATTGTGCAAAAGATTTAAGACTATATTTTCAAGCTCAAAAACAAAACTTCTGTTTAATGACAACATGAGGAACAGATTAGTATATGCTGTATATGTTATAAGCAAAAGATGACTTAATACTTAGAAAATACTCGATACTTAATACATTGTATGCATATCAGGATTCCTGAATTTAAAGGGAGACACTGCCAAAATTTTTATTTCTTAGTTTTGACTTTTTCATTCATTATTCTGTAAATGCCCTCAAAATGAATAGATTAGACAGTCAAAGGAACGAAACTTTTCTCCATATTAAGAATAAAATGGTGGTTTCCTAACTTGACCCGCGTGGGTCAGGTTAGAGCGCTAGCATTTCACAATAGTTGTTAAAGTTACAAAATATATAGAATTTAAACAGAAATTCATGCTGAAACTTCAAGAAAAAGTCATTTTAGCGTGATTTGAGTACATAAGATCATTTTAATATTTTTGTCATTATTTTGCCTGAATATCCCTTTAAGGACTTTATAGAATACCAAAAAAAAGGAAAGTACAAATTTCATGATAAAATCATAATAATACAGTAACCTTTTGTCCATCCAAGAATAACATGGTGAATGTTCATATAAATTTCAAAATAACTTTATATTTTGTCACATTTGTTTCCAAGGTTACAATAAAATGTCACAAAATGATTAATAACCCAGTGACCAAAATATACATTTATAAATTTATCCTTCGAAAATTACTCTTAATGTTTAATTTATAAAAAGATTGGGCAGTCTTTTATATATAAGGCATTTTATGTTTTATCCTCAACATTTTTTTTATTAATTATTGAGCAATTCAATCTTTTGAAATATACAGATAATTTGTAAATATTCGAACATATATTGTTATGTTTTGCGTATAAACTGTCTAGCCTTAAGGTATGTCAAGACATTTGTCTTCTTTTCTTCCTAGGAATAATATCTTTTACTAATTTATTTAGTAATCTTTAAAAATGGCTCATTTTTAATTGTAATTATTGTCTGACATTTCTCCTTGTTCAAGAAACTTCTCTGAGGCTAAGTCATTTAGAAATACTTATTGTTGGAGAAGGAGACAAAAACATCATCAATTGGTGGTAAGAAGTTTTTCTTGTCTCATGATCGGGAAAGTCCTTGACCTTTTATTACTGTAAAGCACGAAATGTGCGCAGTTTAAAAAAAAACCTTAAAAAGTAATTATTCAACATACCATGTATATGCCTAACAGATACATTTCAAGATACGATACATTTTGCATTATTTCGAACAAGTATTCTCATTTTGTGTTCTGTTAACCACTGATGTTCCCTTAGACTAAAACTATGAATATTGATATTTAAGTTTAATCTATCAGACATCTGTATAGAATACATACATGTACATATCATTAAAATATGAATGAGTACAATTCTACAAGATATATCTATCGCATGCTTAATTTGAATTTGTTTTACTTTATAAAGAATTATAAAAATAAAAGAAATATATAATTTATAAAAAATAAAATAAACAAATAATTTAAACTTGACGTGACACACACACATGCCCGCACACAAACACGCACGCACGCACACACGCACGCGCAAAAAGATTTAAAGCCATCTTTCATCTAAATCAATGGTAACATTCGTAAAAATCAACAATTCACTTATCATTTAAACATAATATTTTATTAATAAATCTGATAAGCTAACATGATTCTGTTCTCAACAGAAAGTATTATATTTTATCTTTGTTGTATTAGGCCATGCTTATAATGTACATCTTTAATTGGAAAGCGGGTCTTTATAAACGTAAAATTACGGTTAATCAATGTATATTTATAACAATGTTGAAAATTGTATTCAAGACAAAGGAATATAAAAAACATGAAGAAGCAAAAAATGATTGCATACAAAAGAAAATACTGATAAGTTATACAGTTCATGATATAAAACTTCAAAGCTTTATTGGAAACTTCTCAATGAATCTGTGTGAACAAAACAGTTCTCCCAAAATAAGTGCATGTACATGTGCGCAATATTTTAGCGCAATTAAAGGGACATCATTCAGGACTTTTGTCATGACGGGACTGGAAATACTTTTTAATGTTGCACTTGATGTAGGTCAAGAGCAAGACATTGTGTGCAAAATTGCAGATCATTCGCTCAATCCATTTTCCAGAAAAATAATTGTATTTGTGAACAATGACCAAAAATTAAAACGTGACAACGCTTTTTACTAACATCGGGTATTGAATAGCACAAATATACGATTTCATGTATTTCTTCAGGTAGTTCATGCATCCAATATGATAAGTTATAAGCTGGGCTGCCTCTTTAAAAGCTATTTTCAAAATGAATAAATGTTGATATAATTTAACAATAGTATACATATAATGTATTTGATATGATAACTATGCCAAGTTTAATATGTTCCACAAAAGGTCTGAGTTTTTACAAATCCAATAGGTAGATATACTTTTTTCTAGTTTTTGCAAAAAGTGTTAAAGAACCCACCAAAAATGATATCATATAAAATGTTAAGTATTATGAAATATAAGTTAAAGTATGTACGTGTCCGAGAATCAAAGTATTTTAGAAATGTAAATTTATTGTTAAAATGCCCGTAAGTACAAAATAGCTTTAACACGTTCACGTATGCCATCTCACATATAAGCTGTGGAATCTTAAAGATAGAGAAAACCAGAGTGTATTACTCTTAATAAACGATTTTGTCATATGTGTAACACATTAGAAAATGAATACCATTTTGTGAAATATGTTTAAAGAAATTCGTAAAGACTATATATAGAGATACTATTATAATCATTCTCTAAATTTTGAAATACTTAACAGATAATTATATTTTAAGTATTTACACGTATTATATTTTCAATACACAATAGCTCGAATGAATGAAATTTACATGAAGATATATCTTTTACATAATATGATGTGTTTACCGCTAACTAAGCCAACAAAACTACATTATTACCAGCTATTGATATAAAAACTTTCAATCATATGAGCACAAAGTCTATGAGATACTTTCTCTTATTTACTAAACATTTATATCGCGTGAAATACACATGCCATCTCGACTTCTTGTAACGTATAGTCTTGTTTCTGCTTATTGTGATCTATTGATGCTTTCGGCAAGGTCCTTTTTTAGGCTTTAATACATATAAATGTTCTTTTTCTTCTCCGTTTTCCTTTTCTATGAGCTATACACACTGAAAGACATGTCAATGTTCTTGATGCAACTAATGCAATATTTAGATCTTATTAGTTCCCGATAGAATCATTTTAGGGAATGCAAACATTCCTACATTTGTTGTTCCGAATAGATTGTCTAGACTTAAAAGCATTGCAAGACATTGCAAAGTAATGTTTTTGTTAATGTACAAATCATTTAAAAAGTATTTCATGTGTTTAAGGTAATACTTGTCTGAGGTTTTGTCCTATATAAGAAAGTTAACTACATCCAAATTTACTCATTAAGAACATACTTCTTGACGGATAAATTTAGCTATTGGTGATCAGATTTAATGGTTTTATTTGATAGTTAAATATGTAATAGTATTCGAAATAGTTAAAGAATTTTCTGTATTTTGTGAGTAAACAATATATAAAACGTGTTGCAACGAACTTGTTACTTCAGGAAAATAACTTGCGAGACGTTGACACTGAAATTTACTAATATTACAACAAAGATCAACGAGGCAAGGCATCATTTAATGGAGGAAACCGCTAACAACCCTTCAACCCAATCGGAACTGTGTCATAAGACAAATTCTTAATTTGTCTTAAACATTTAAAAATATGCAGGCTAAACCTTTTGAATGTGAAAATGATACTTTCAAATCCTGACTGAATCATTGCTTTGCTTTTTCTTAGTTCCGTTTTGTACAATACAAAACGAAATGAAAATATTTCAGAATGATCAATTTTAGTTATATCTTTGCACTTCCAGTCAACTGAATGTAAACGAATAATAGAAATTACATAGTCGAATATTTTTGATATATATTATATGATGAAGGAATCTGTAAATATTAAAAGTTTAATTATTTTTATTTGCCGCTGTAAGTAAATCTATCGCGATGCAATAAATGAACACTGATTATGTTTAAAAAAATTGATGTTACGAACAAAAGAATTTGACTGAAATTACCTTCTTGCTTGTTTATATCTGTTAATGAGTGAAATCTCTGGCATGGCAAAATGTAAGATTTAGGAAGTTTGTTGACCTTCAGTGATACAGAAACAAACTGGTATAAATAAATACTTGTCATGTAAACGTTGATTCTGATTAAAGTGTTCAGACATCACAAAAAGATACATATATTATGTCATTTACTTGATTAATATAGAACTTATATTGAAAAGGTACCACATAAACCTTCTTGAAATAGGACACAGACAATCCTAAGTAAATATTTGTAATGTAAACGCCGCCTCATGTCCTTGCGCTAACCGACGAAGAATAATTTTTAGTTCGCAGAGGTAAGGGAAAATGTTTGAAAAGTGTGAAATTAAATTTCATTTATAAAGTTTTTCGATAATGAAAATAACAAACCTGATACCTTGTTGAGAGAAAACCGGAAAAATTTGGTGAATATTTGACTGTTTGTAAAAAAAAAAACAACCACAAAAAACGTTTAAACATCATTGTTGGAATAAATATTTGTACCATTCCCATGTTCTACTTAAAAATGAATATTTAAGTTAAAAGATGTTATTCTAAGAAATAAAAAAATTTTGGATTTATTATTTTTAATTTTAAAACTCCCTTTGTGAATTAAATAAAATTAAACCCAAAAATTTGAAAATAAAAATTTTAAACCCCGTTTTCCCAAACCCAAGTTTTCCAAAGAAATTTTTAGAAAAACATATTAAGCAAGTAAACGCTATTTGCATAGATAATTTGCCCATTCTATTTGAGACGTAAAAATCTTTTTTCAAAGATTACGATTGCATTTTGTTAACAAAGGCCCCCTAGTGTTTTTCCCCTTCAAATGTTGTTCTGAAATTTTTTGCAAAAAGGGTTTTTAGTAAATTATCAGATAAATGAAAAATTCTATATTTTTTAGTTTTTGTAATTCGAATTTATTTCTTTTTTCATTCCCTTGAAAACTTTTTAAAAAAAGTTAGATGAAAAACCCGGGTTTTCTACAAAAAAAAAATTTTTTTTGTCGGGCTTTCTATAAAAAGAAATTTTACTTTATAACGTTTAATAATTTAACTTAATTAAAAAATTCCCCACGATTTAAAATTTTTTTCCCAATTTGTTTTTTTTTGTGTTTTCTGTGAATGTAACTTTGTTTTTTAGTTTTTTTAAAAGGCGGGTAGTTTGGAAAAATTTTTTTTTCCTTGTTAAAGGCCCCAAAAAATTATTATATAGATAATGTGCACATATTGAATTCCGGATAGTTTAAACAGTTCTCTGAAATAAAATATGTGGTCTTTTGTATTAGCCCGCGACTCAAATTGTTTGTGACAAAAAGTAGATGATTTAAAGGATATTATTTCATTTATTTAGATAAAAATTTAGTTTAATTAATCTTTTAAAGTTTGCTCAATTTGAAAAAACTGCCCTCAAAATAAATTCCCCTTTTTTCGGGGAAAACTCTTTACCTTTTTTAAGGGAATACCAAACGGGTGAAAACTCCAATTTATCCATTATTTTTTTTTTTTTTTTTTAATTAGTGACCGTTAATTTTTACTCGCCATTTTTTAAAACTTTTTTCTTATCAAAAAAGGAATTTAACGCAAAAAAAGAAAAACCATAAAAACAAAAGTACAAGTTTAAACAAAAATTTTTTTCAAAGATCCTGTAACGCTTTTTTTTAAAAGGGTTGTTTACCCAAAAAATTAAAATGCTCAAACGAAAATTCATCAATATTATAAGTTTCAAAAAGCATTATTTGTAAAGATATTATCGAATTTAACTTTTCGTGTAAATTTAGAAATTTATTTTCGATAAAGTCAGTGTTTACAATAACAAACAAACTGAATGATTTAACTTTAATGTATGATTATATGTAAATAAATATTTGCGTTACATATTAAACTCATGCTTGGATGTTTGGAAATTGTTTAAGAAGAATACATGTACAATGTAATTATATACATATATAAAAATCCACTAAAATGTTGTTACATCCTTAATTACAACATAAAGGATCTAATTGCTTTAGTTGCTATTTTTTCAGTTGTCTTGGGTGGAGGTGAACCTTTTGTGATAGCATAAACATGAATGTGGAAATCAATCATCACCTAATTATAATTTTGACGAGTTTCGATTTCCATATTTTGATTGTTTGCAACTTTAATAAAATGTCAGTTTTTACGAGTAAGAAAATGCAACGAATTAAGCCGTGTTGACAATTAATTAATTGCAATAAAATATTAATGCACAATAAATAGGAGTAAAAGCTTTTGGGAATAAATAATTTATATTTGTCAAAGCTATTTGTGGTAATGAATATCGTCACTTTAAGTAAGACAGGTCTCACTGTTAATTTAGTTCCTTGTGCTGTGCAACTAATGCAATTTCGTTCACAAAAAATCTATCAAGTCTACGTCTTTGTGACTAAATAGTGTTGCCTGCACAGGAAAATTACGCCTAGACTTACCAAATTTATTTACAAGAATGAACATGTCTGTGCACTGTATGTGGACTCTGAAAAATGTTCCAGACATTAAAGCTTTTCTATCTTGACTACCATAAAACGTGACAATAAACTTAAATCCTGCTTACTTAAAATTCAGTGTTTGGAATTTGAAAAGCATCCGCTTCAAACGAACAAACATTAATAGATAGATAAAAATATATAAATAAAACCAAGAGTAAAAAATACAATATAATAAATAGAATAAAAGTCCCAAAGAGACAGCAGCTATGTAAAACCTTAACCTCTGCAATAAGACGAAACAAAACAAACTGATATGAACTCTTCGAAAACATAATACTTTTTATTTGGCAGAAGACGGAAGCATGGTAAATACGCAATTATAGAAATTATCACAGTGGGAGAATATTTCCAGCGCCAGTGAAATTACTATGTGTTTAATAATGCGTGTTTATAAATTAAATATTTCCAGTTTGGGATAAAGATGTTCTAATAAATTATTTTTCAAAAGACCGATTGGTATATTTTATTGAATAACGTAATATATATAGAGCAGTATACATGTAAGAAAATAGTTAATTTCTCATTTGCATACAAATTCATGTGACGAATTCTGTATCTCGAATGAGCCACTGAAATCTTTAACTACTTAACTATGCATATGTTCCGATTCTATTCAATAAATAACTGGAAAAAGTGATCCCTCAGAAGCATTAAAAACAGCAACATTACACGAAAATTGCAGTTCGATTTGACTGATGAGGGATACCGAAAAATGGCAACGTCCCTCACGCCCCTAGCACCGGCTTGAGCGGAACTTAATTCTAAACACTTAAATGTGCTGGACTTCATGATTCCAAAGGACCAGAAAAATATAAGCCTAATGATGACATTTCGATATGTCAGATTTAAGTATTTTTTATATGTTGAACTTTACTGACATATTAAAAAACAACAAGGTTATTCGGATTAGGGGCAGGAAACACAAGAAAGCATAAAAATATCTGCAAGCTATATTTGATGCATATAATAGGGCCCTACCGTTATAAAAATGCAGGACACGAACATTATTTTATATTCTAAATCTGGACATGTTGTTACCAGGTTTTACTTTTCAAATTTCTGATTTATATAGAAAACAATAATGTTAGCCGTTAGTCTTTAATACTTAAATATTACAAATACAGATTGCCATTTATAGGTTATACAAACAAGTGTTAAACTATACAAGCGGCGACTAATATCTTTAATTTTAATGCAAACCTTTAGCCTAAAGATATCAATATGAATATACAGTAGACGCCTTTAATGTGATATGCAATAATGCAAGATAACTATAAATGCAAACATCAATAAGAAATTTTCGTTAATGCTGCTAGATGCAGGAGTAGATAAGTCATTAAATGTGAAACACTATTTAATCAAATTATATCTTATCAAATGGATCATTATTTTTTTTATATTACTTGAAACCAAGAAATGTCAATATTGTTACGTCGCCCAGGCTGTCCAGCATGACTAAAAAATAAAGGTTACGTGATGTTATTTTTAATAAGCATAATGTCAACATAAATTTCCTATCGGTCACAGTAGATAAACGATTTCATTGTACCATGTCGTGCAAGCCTATTCAATTCATTTTGCAATTGCCAGCACTGTACCTTTATTTAAAATTGTGCATTTATAGCAATAAAAGTAGGTAGACTTGTTTACAAACGATGATCTATCAACCGTTCCAAATCTTGTCATATCTTAAGTCTGCAAGATCCTTGCTTGATTACTGATAGATAACAATACATTACACAGACATTGCTGCAAAATGAATCGTATCAACTGTTGAACTAAACACGTTAACTTGAAGCCAAATCTAATGTACAAACTAAACTAAGCATCTTTGACACTTGAGCCAATCTACTGATTTCCTGACGTGATAAAACAAAAAGCAATGCATGAAGTAAAAGCAGTTGAGTTCAACACTCTAAGTAATATGGCTAAACAAGTGGCTCGAATTTTTTCAATTACATTTTACAATTCTCTTGTGTAGAACTGAACTATTGTACATACGTTTAATCTGAATGAGTTTTGAAATTTGTAAATAACTCTAGCTTTTTAATTGATTAACATTTTTATCAGCTTCGTTTCTTGTATTTTAATACTCATCTTTCATATCAATTCTTTATATATTGAACCTGACTATTCAAGAACCTGGCTTTTCAAATACAGATATAGTGACATAAGCAATCTGGTGTCTTCATCTTTTTTGATAAATGAAGCTGCCGACGCAAAAACAACATGATTACTTCGTAATCTTTGTTAGTCAAGTTTTTTATTAAATTTCTTTATGTCGTAAATGTTTCTGTCAGACATATTTCATGGAATATTAGTCTGGAATTGTAATGGTATTCAATAAAATAAAATCTGCCAGAAAAGTGAAAAAAA